>NW_007726874.1:339809-346215 GCF_000696425.1 Galeopterus variegatus | reverse complement strand
AAAAAATTTTTTTAAAAAAATTTTTTTTTTTTTTTTTTTTTTTTTTTTTTTTTTTGGTCTTTTTGTCTTTTTTCTGTGTCTGGCAACGGATCGCAACCCTCAGTGTTGCCCCCGTACCGGACCGGGGACCGGCAACAGGATCGCAGCCCTCGGCGTCGCGCCCGCGCCTCGCTCAGCCAGTGAGCGGGAACCGGTCTGTATGTGGGATCCGAACCCTCGGGCGGGAGCGCGGCCGCGCTTCCCAAGCGGCGCACTATCCAGTGCGCCACCGGGCCAGCCCCCAAAAACATCTTTTCTAATACATACTACAAAACTTTTTACAAATTAAAACCACCCCAAACTTCTTAGAATGTAGGTTGGACAACAGAAGTTGTTGCACTCCTTCCTGTCTCCACATACAGAACCAATCAGTCAGCTGTCCTGACAATTTCTGAAATCCCTTTTGAATCAGCCTTCTATTGGAACCACCATAAGTTTACAATGGCCTCCTAACCTGTCTCCCTGCCTCCTGAGTCTTCCTTTCTGCTTGATCCTCCACACTGCTGCCAGAGGTATCTCTCTCAAACCTATCTTACTGGTAACATCCTGAATATCATCAAGATCCCCCTCCCTAAGAATAAAGCCCAAATTCAGTCCTGGATATGGCATTCAAGAACCTTTCCAATCTGGTCCAACATCACCCTCTATCATTCATCCATTTCCATCTTCCTATAACCTCTATCCAATCCCATCCCTAAAACCTACTCTGCACTTCAGACAAACATTCAAAATGGATTCCATGGTTATGCCAATGAAATGGGGACAGTCATGCTAGTCTCTCCTTTTGGCATTTTCCTCCCTGGTACTTTCAACCTTCTCAGAGTAAAATCCCATTTGACTCCCTAACACCCAACCCAAGCAGAATTATTTGGTTCCTCTTTTGGGAGAGATGAAAGTAGGGTGGAAAATAAAAGCAAACAAAATTGCATTAAAGGAAAGAAGAAGGTGGAGGGAGAAGGGAGGGTGTGTTTAATCACTTATAGAAACGATGATATAACATACCTCAACAAATAGCTGCCTGAAATTCCTCTTTGGAAATAGGTAGAATGAATCCCTAAATTACTACATGGACACAGAAGTCTTTCCTGTTTTTTTCTTCCAAATCCACTATAGAGAGGAGTTCCATGCATGTAACAGAAGCATCTGGGTTTTCTTTCAACTAATGAGAAATAATAAACATTCTAAACTGAAAATCATCTTCTTTCCCTCAATTCATTCATCCGATTTATAGAGGCTGATGATTTTGGTACATTTTATATATTATTATACTCAGTTGTGACACTAAAACAAAACTGAAAACATGACAGCCTAGATATTCCATCTTGTTGTCACCTCTATAGCTTCAGTTGTTTTCATAATCTCCAATTTCATGAAGACGCTTTGGTTAAATGCTCCAGCTCCCCAGAGAGCCAGAAATCCGAGGCACCCATGACCCAAAAGCATAAATACAAATGCTTCTTTGCCTGACTACAAAATAATGATAATAAATTGTTCTCACCACGTCTCCTTACATTTATTACCTAAAATTGTTGTTGAGCCAGAAAATAAGCATCTCCAAAGTGCTCAAATTAAAAAAAAAAAAAAACCACTAAAAGTTTAAAAGCATAAAGCTTTTTGTAAAGCTCCTGACTAAATAAATGTTGAGATTGTCAGGACAAAAGAAACTAAGAGAGCATCAGTATGATATTCAAAGTTCAAAGTTAAATTCACTAAATATATCTAACGATTGCTCACATTTCTGAACTGATATGTGCTCTTTATGGTGTGAGGCAAAGTTCTCTGGCCAATTATTATTTGGCCAATCCTAATTATTTGGTGAAAATTACTTTTCAAATCCATGTTGTAACACTATAAAACATTCAATTGTGTCATTTTGAAAATCCTCAGAGACTTCAACGGACCTTCTCAGATACTCCCTCCGTTGTGTTATGGTTGTTAACATGTACCCAAACTTTAAGTTTCCAATTTCAGCACAGACACTTTACCCTCTGTGTGCCAGACACTGCTGGTGGCAAAACCAATAGCCATTCTTTCCTTATTCTTTACAAACAGAACTTCACCTTTGCTCAGGCACTAAATGGGGCCAGCTTAAAAATTTACATGTCCTACTCTGCTTGTAGATAGGGGTGTCCCCTGAACAGGTCTCACCTGGAATTTAGACACAAGGGCTGGAAGAGGGGCAGCCATCTTGTGATCACAAAATGACCACGATACACTAAAAGTGGCTCAGCAGAAATATCTAAGTCCTTTCTGGCAAATGGAGGTACCCTACAGCCCTGGCCTGTATACTTTGGGCGTCTCAGTACCTGAGAAAAAGAAAACATCTATTTGGTTAAGTATTATCACCTGTTTTCTATCACAAACAGCCAAACACAACTCTAACACCAGATAAAACTGGTTTCATTTTCTTAAGAAAAAGAAAAGGCCCAGACTAATACTGTTATAACTAGCTACAATATAACATTGTCATGATGCAGCACAATTAAAGTTCACTTATTACATAACTGACTGTTTGTTAAGCCATGAATAGAGCATGAGCAGATGAAATTTGAAATCATTTTCGGAGAATCCTGGAAGCCAACTGAAAACCACTGAGCAAAAGATCATCACAGGCTGCACTATATGAAAGGGGAAAAATACCCTAAAATAAAGTTCCAATTCATCTGAGCACCAGAGTTGGTTTACAGAGTAAAAAGACAGGATTTTTACCAATCACACATCTATGTGAGCCATAAAACTGAACTGAAAATGAAAATTACAGTAGCCTTAGTTCCTTTTCTCACCATGCACATGCGCAGAATTATATAGCCTTAATGAAAAAAGGAACTAAAGCAATTATTAAAGTATTTGTGAAAAACAGAGAAAATTTTGCCTATTGTCTAATAAAATTTATTGGGTTCTCATTAATTATCTTTCTCACTTATATTAAAAAGTAACAATGTGTTGAAAAAATAATATCTTCCAATGATACACTCAAACAGCAGAATTTGAGAAAGTGACAATTAAATCATTTATAATAATAGTATATAGGTTAGTTTCGCCACTTCAGAAGACAAGGGAGTTCTGTATGTTTTATGCTAAGTTACTAAAAATGTTTTCTATTACACAGTAAGTACACTGTATAATATACTATAAATATAAAAGAAAGCCACTGACAGGGACAATTTCTGGCACAAACAATAATAAGGAATTATGTTTTATTCAAAAATAAATGCCTATTCACCCTGATTTTGGTATGAGCCAAAGTAATATGATGTTTTAAATTAGATGGCCCTCAACAGTCTGACTGAATATATTTCACAAGCAGTAGGACTAGAATATGAATCAGAACACTTTACCCTTCTCTGTAGCAAAGAGCTCTTTCTGTGTCATTCTAATGCAGCAAACAGTTGTGTATTTTTACTCAGAAGTAAAGGACCAAAGCAACACACAAGAATAGACCACACCATAAATAATTAGGGCTCACTCGCCACTATTCTTGCTTTTCTTCAGAGGGGTTGGTTTGAAGTTCTTCCAAGGCTGTCTGAGGACTAGGACTAACAAAACTCTCAAATTCTAAATCCAATACTCACATTTCCTGACATTATAGATTATTATAATTCTACATTTCTGACAGGCCGATTTTGAATTTGTTCCAGCTGACTACACCACTTATACTACTCAACAGCTGGGGTATATGATAACTCGGCAACCTGATAATACGCTAGATGAATGCAAACTCATTCTGTAACCAAGGAACTTTGTGAGAAATAAAAACCAAAATAACCTCTCTTAAGTTCAAATAGTAACGTAAAATGTTTTGTACAATGCATGATTTCAGAAAATAAGCAACTGTACTTTGAAAGTTTAGTGAACTGACACTCCCTATTCAAAGCCTACAATTCTTTTCTGATTAGATCAGCCCCCACAGAAAGTCATCAGGATAATAAGCACGGTAGTGAAGTCATCGTATTGAATACTGATGGGAAATCATAACTGGCTTCAAAACACACTGGGAAACAATGAATTTTCCAGGTCTCCAACTTTTCATGGAATACACTAGCCAACACTCTTACTTTCTTTTCCAGGACTAAATGAAACATAGAACATCTATAAAGCCAAGTACAAACTGATGACCTAAGCATTTTAAAACCAAAAAGAAAATGAGGGAAGCTCCCCTCACTTTTTCAGTAAAATCTGAACAATATATTAGAAGTGTGTGTTTAAGTGCAAAACTGATCTTAGGGTATGATTAAAAATGTAGTGTCATGAGAAGTACAATAGCCTTCAAATCTTTAATTTCCTTTTATTTCCAAAGGCAAATATAGACAAGCTTTAAAAACAATGTCTGCTTCCTCCAGACAGGTCAAATCAGCACATTAATTATTTCTGTTTTCAGTCACCTGAAATTACCCACATGTCACTGTGATAAAATGACAAAAATTCATACAGCTATAATTTTTTTCAAAAGTATAAAATGTATACACTTTAGAACTTTGAGAATTTTTTTCTCACCTTATAGAACTCTGATACATTTCTTCAATAAGGTTTACTAGTCTATATTGCAGTATTTATCATTTTTAACATTCTGGAGACAACTGATTAAGAACATTATTTTAAAATGGAAAGATGAAGGTAAACACAAGTATATCACACACACACACACACACACACACACACACACACACACACAAAGAAATGCTACAAATGTGCGTTAGCCCAAAATACCACAGCACTTGCTCAGTGGCAGTATTATACACAATAGAGTCTCAGCACAAAAGAATTCTGATTGTGCTGTTTACAAAACTCTACATGGATTGCAAGGTTTTAGTTATAAAACATACCCTAGAAAGAAATAAAACAATTGTGGGTGAATTTTGAGTTTTGGGGAGATTTGGAATTTTATTACTCAGGTCAGGATTTTATATTTCTACTTTCTACTAATAGAAAACTACATGTATTTTTAACCATATAATCCCCTTCAATTTACAGAAATTGAGTTACTAAACCCAAAGCAAATGTTTAAAAGATGCAAAACCATTTGAGTCCAACCTATGAAATAGGCCACTAATCACTATTAATATATTAAGGCTCTGTGAGGTACCCTTGGGTGTGGAGCATTTTAGGAACCACAACAAGGAGACGGTCTATACACACTTAAAATTAAGTACATTTCCAGAGACAAAAAGACGCTTAAGATGAGAAGGTGCAAATTCTAATTTGTCGAACATTATGTTTTACTATAAAGTCAAAGAAAACATACTACTAAAATATCACTATTTATCAAGTTGGCATAGAATTTCATGAACATAAAGGATAGGCAGAAAAACATCTCAAAACATACTTCTTTACATTTACATTTACGACAAAGTCATTCATCACGCTATAAAATAACGTTTACAATACATGAGAATAGGTGTACAGTCTATACAAACCATAAACTTTTTCAAATAGGTAAGATCATTTTAAGGAAAATGATTTAGTGATGCTCTTAGCGGTGAAACAGTCCATGTATTTAGGTATCCAAGAACCTTTCTTATAGGGTTAACCAATATCCTACGCCAAGCAGGAGAAGAAATGCCTTAGTAATTCCATAGGGAATTAATCGGTATCCACCCTCCCAGGAAGAATTATGATTATGCACAGTGCTTAAGAGCTTTTTACAAGGGAGAGAAAATGCATGAGCTTCTTGGAAATCAAACCCCTTCCCCCCACTCTACCGCCCATCCAAGGGCGTCTCCGGACTGTCACCCACCCTACCACCCTCCCTGTATTAGGGGTACTGAATCCCATCCAAAAAGACCTGCTTCATCCCCAAGATTGGTCCAGACACCCGTTTACTTGTGCCCAAGCAATGGTGGCTCTGGTTAAGGAAAGGTAACGGTTGCCCCGCTGGTGCATGCCAAGCCACGCAGCCCCAGCGCCGGGGACCACATACCTTTGTACCTCTCCAGGACATCCTCGTAGGCCTGGAGGTACTCCTGTTCCTCCACATAGAGATAAGCAGCAGGAGAGAGGTACCCCGCCATGCCGAAGTTTATGTAAACGATGACTGGCCAATTTCCCTCTCCCCTTCGTAACCCCGGGACAGTATCGTAATCAGCAAGACGCAGTCTTGGGAACTGGGAAAGAGGAAGGAGCAGCAGGCTGGGGAAGAGCGCTGAAGCCGGAGACGCAGAGCAGGGGCGCGAGGGGGCGGCAGGCGCCGGAGCCTGCAGAAGAGACGCCTAGGCCCCCTGGCGGGCCGCGGGTGTGCTGGGCCGGCGGCTCCCGGGAGCCAGAGTCCCTCTCGGGTTTCAGCAGCGGCAAATCTCGGCGAGCCCGGGGGCGGCGACCGGCAGCGCCACGCCACGCGGAGGAGCTGGGAGCGCGGCGGATCGTATAACTT
>NW_007726874.1:250183-339773 GCF_000696425.1 Galeopterus variegatus | reverse complement strand
GGGCGCGCTGTCTCCGCCCGGGATGCTGCGCGGCGCATCTGCGGCATTTCCTGGCCGCCGCGCTGCAGACATTCGCCTGCGCCCCCGGAGAGAGGGAGGGCGGAGGGCGGAAGGGAGGGGGCCAGCGCGGCGGTCGGCGCCCGGACTGGCTCCGCTCCGGCCCGGCACCGCTCGGCCCCTCCCTTCCAGGCAGAGCCGCAGTGCCCCGGGCCCTCTCCCCCAGCCCGCCCACCCGGGTTGATCGCGCAGCCAAGACGCCCACCCCCGGACACTAGCTTCCTAGCTCCGGATCCCCATGGGCGAGGTTTCTATTTGGGACCCACAACAGGTGCATGGGAAACAAAGCCCGCAGACTGTGACCACGGACGGGTACAGCCCCTGCTGAGTGGCGGGCGGCTCCCCCCGGGTAAGGGGTGACCAGGAGAAGTGCTGGAAATACTTTTTTCAGCCCATCTTATGGCATAGGACTGAGGTCACTCTGTGGCAGCACAGGGCCAGAAGGGCCCGGTGATCCGCGCCCGGGGGACATCCCGGGGCCGGGGCGGGGCGGCCTCTGCAGGTGTCCCCGTGCATCAGGGCCTGACAGCCGGGCCGCGCCTGCGCCTGCGCGCCCGGCCTCCCCGCCACTGCCCGAGGACCAGCCCGCGGTTCCTCCCTTCTGCCCCCCAGAGCCCAACGGCGCATCTGCTGCTGCGCTCCGGAGCAGGCCTATCAGTTCACAACAGCCCCAGATTACTTTCTTACCTCTCTTCTTCTCTCTACTTATTATTCATTCCACATAGTACTAGTACCCATTAAATTGAGTAAAATAGGCACAGTTCCCTTAAATTTGATATATCACATACTAAAATGGGTGAGTTTAAGGGTCCACTGGAGGAACGAACTGGTATGCAGGAATGTAAATGGATGTGTTGAATACTAATGACTAAAATCAGATTGCCTTGGATGGAATCCTACCTAGCTCATTACTGTGTGTCATGGGCAAGTTACTTATCCTCTCTGAGCCTCTCCATGAATGAAATGGAGATGAAAATAGTGCCTAGCTCATAAAGTTATGGTAGTAAATGCAGTTTAGAACAATTCTGGCACAGAGTAAGCACTATATAAGTATTGGCTGCTACTACTAATACTATAATTATTAGATAAACTCGCTCATTGCTAACCATCTGACCTATGTCAACTTCAGCGCTTGTCCACATCTTCCCTATTTCCTCCTTTCATATGTACTGACATTTTGCCTTTGACGGTTTTTTTAAAAATTTCTTTTTCGGTGCTGGGTGTTGTGAAATCTAGACCATTTTCCATTAACTCTTAGACGGGGATGAGTTACTCTTGAAGAAAACTGTATACTCTTGAAAAAATTTACTTAGGTAGAATTGGAGTCCTTAACTCCTCCTCAGCAATTAGCCTATTTTTACAAGGCTGTATTCTAACCAACTGAGGATCCCTAGAGTTTTCTTGCAACTTAATTTATTGTGCATTTATGTGCATATCAGTTCATGAAATAATAAGCAGATTATCATATGGGACACCTTCTTGAAATGAAAGGGTTGGCAATTAGATCCCTATCAGTCATTTCATTTACACACCACACATGTATAGACATAGGTCTCTCAAAACTGTCTTATCTTCCTCAAGTAAGGTCATTGAGGGCATAATCTGAGTCTATCAGAGACTGGCACCTTGTAGCACCCAGTTTTATGAATATAGTCAGTATACACTCAGTGATTTTAACTGTCCATTTAAGTAGACAGTCAAAATGAGCAGAAGCAGCATTTGGGGTTGTGGAAAAACAGCCTTTGCCCCCTGCATTCTTGGAATGGAAATATTGGGTCAAAATGCTAATAATAATAGTGTATGCCACAGGAAAGCAGAAAAAGCACAGCAGTAAAGGGCTTGGCCTCTAGAGTCAAAACTGCCTGAATTCAGATCCTAGCTCTACTACTTCCTAGCCCTATGACCTTGGGGAGTTTCTCTCCCTCTCTCAGCAGATTTCCAAACCGAAAAATAGAAAAAATGATAGTACCCACTTCATACGGATTTGGGAGACCTAAATGAAACAAGAAATTAACCGCTTAGAGGAACATCTGGCCATCAGTAAACTATCATTTATAGACCATCTTCCATGTGCCAAAGAGTTTGCAAAACATGCTGCATTCACTATTTTGTTTAATCACCAGAACCATGACCTTTTGATAAAGAAACTGGAGCTGAGAAAAGTTCAGTAAACTGTCCAAGTAAACATACTAGTTAGTGACAGAGGAAGAATTAAAATCCAAGTTTGCCTAGTCCAGAGTCAAACTCTGCTTTGATCCTTCAATTCCAACTTCAAAGAATTCAGATATGTCAAAAATCCTTATTTTAAAATAGCATTATCACTGATAAACCGTGTACCTTTACAGGTACATGAAAAACCCAATTTACAATATCCTGTAGCTAAGAACAGCAGATCTGCATTTTTCATATGTAAAAGGCATTTATTAAATGGGTGTTACACAGCTCTTTTCCTTGTATTTTGTCATTTTATTCTCACATTGACCCTGAGAAATAGAAAATGAATATTCTATAGTCTCATATTTTAATATGATAAAAGTACAATAAATGCAAAAGCACTTTTAAAAATAAAGTGTCAGATGTATGATACCATCACCAATATGACTTTCTGAAATGTAAACCTAATTGTCACATCACTGCTTAAGAACTGTTCAGTGGTTCCTCACCATTTACAGCATAAATAGTCCAGTTGCCTCAGTACTACACATGAGCACCTGCTATTACCTTCCAAATCCCATGCTTAGACACATTACTTGCAGTTCCCATTCAAACACATCACCCTACCTTTGTTCTTGTACTTCTACCCTCTGAAGTGGCCTTTCACCAAAATTCCATCAAGCTCTTGAAATCTCAGCTCAAGTGGCACTTCCTCTCAGAAACCTTCCAGGATCCTCCCATACCTCCCTTCTCCCCCCATGTTAATTAGACTGTCCTCTGGGTTCTTTTAATATTAGGTGATTACAGCCATTACAACCAATTTCTCGCATCATGTCATAATTGTCTAACACCTACACACCCATTTATCATATTAGACCATAACTTTTTTTAAGGCAGAACTGTGTGCTATTCTTCCTTTCATTGCAGGGGCTCAATAAGTATTTGTTAAATGTGGATGAATAAGATATCCCAACAGACCATATGGTCTTTTTGACTCAGCAGACATATTCACAATCAATTCTATTTTTACGACCTTAAAAACAAATCAAAATATTAAACTTTCACCTCTTTTATTACTAAGTAATGAACACCACAAACATCCTCATGCCATTTCTCAAGCTCCCCCATCTCTCTGAAGGGACAAATTTCAAACAGGTGAATTTCAGGGAAAGTATGAAAATGTGTAATAAAATTAGAAGTCAAAATGTTAATGGTATGTCTTCAAACTATCCACAGCACCAAATTCCCTTAGGTAACCTGTACCCTTATCTTCACACTGGGTGATCAGTTGCTACTTTAATATACAATATATCTGAATCTCATAATTAAGCCACATTATGAATTAAACAGATATTTGTGGACTGGCTCCCACCTCTATCCATACATGATTACTGTTTATGATTTGTGTGGCAAACAGCCAATTTACCAATAGTTATTTAAAACATAGTAGTATACTTCCATACTATTTGTTGTTTCATTTTGTTCTATTTTTGAAGAAATCAGTGTAATTTTAAAAGTATGTAACTTTGAAGTCTCAAGTACATCAAGTGCCACCAACATTATAGCTATCTCTACAAACTTAGTGAACATTTTACAATGAATAAGATATGGCCCCTGCCCCCAAGGACTCCAGTCTATGAACATCATCAGCACCTGTGGGTACACTGCACTGAAACCTACAGTTCTATTTCTTCCCCATTCACAGTGTACACTGATGGTTAGGACCATGAGCTTCTCATGACTGACGGCCCAGTAAAGTCTTTCCCAATTTACATAATCTCATTCCCCCTGATAAACACCTACCCTGCCTTTCTCTTATAACCCCTTCCTTCACTACCCAAAGCAAAATATACATCTCTGTCACCAATATCAAAACTCTTAGGCCTGGGCTGGCCAGTTAGCTCAGTTGGTTAGAGGGTGGTGTTGATAACACCAAAGTCAAGGGTTTGGATCCCCTTACCTGCCAGCCACCTGCCCCCCCCCAAAAAAAAAAACTCTCAGGAAGCACCTTCTACCTTCCATAAAAATGCACAGAACAGGCATCCTGTTTTGATGCCCCAGGCTTGTCCCAAGGCCCCAACTACTCCTCACACACAACCTCCTTTCCCCTAGCTTCCTTTTCTGCTGAGCCAAGCATCTGGTACAAGCAGTGTCTCCTCCTCTCCATTGAGCCTCAGAGCTGCAGGAGGGTTCTCAGGAGGGCAAGGAGGCAGGACTCAGTGACTAAACAATTTCTGGTACTTGAGGAGCAACCCCCCCAGGTCACCCCTGCTCACTCTCACTTGGCTCCCAAGCAGTCCCCATCCCCCCTCCTCCTCCCCTTTCCTGCTCCACCCCTCCTCTTCAAAAGCCTGAGTGAGGCCAGCCAGCATCTCACAACACAAGCCAGAAGAAGCTCAGGGCTGTTGCCCCAGAAACCCTGACTAGAGAAGGGCTGGCTATGTACTGTTTGTTTTTTCTGTAATCAGAAAATCCCATTGGGGGGACTCTAGGGGGGATCTTGGCTGCTTTGGTGGCTGGAATCTGGGCTGGTCCCCTCTGGCCCCCATGGAGGAAGAGAAGTACCAACTTTGCATTATAGTGGGAGGCAGAAGAAACTGTGGGAGGAGACCCCCAGAGTTAAGAGAAGGGGGAGGGAAGAAAGGAGGCTGCAGAAACCAACTCAAAAACACCTGGCCTTTGGCCTTTGCAAGAGAGTCCCCAAGGACATACATCATCCTGCCCTGTTACCATTTCCAAGAGGAAAAAAAATTATGGAGAGAATGGTGGCACCACCACCCCTGGAAGCAATTCTCATGCACAGAACACACACACGCAAAGCACACAGGCACTGCAGGGCCAGAAGGTTGATTTCCAGTGTTCTCGACTTTCAGCTGGGTAAAACAAGCCATCACTTCTGGATCAGCTTTTACGGCCAATGCAAGGGAACACCAGATAACGCTGAACAGAAACACTGGCACCTCCCATATATTAAATAATCAGGAATACATTATAGCTAAACCCTCAAAAGCACTAGGGACAGAAAGATGCTGTAGACATACAAAGCTGGCAGAAATGCTACATTAAAAAGGAATGACATCCAAGTTGCTGGAATATGCTCTGTAACCCTGGGTACCAAAAACCATGAATCTACTTGAGTTAAATCTGCATAGCTCAGTGCCCCCCAAGCAAAAATGAAAATGAAGGCTGCTCTCCGGCAGCTCCCAGCAAAAACATTCGGAATTACTGGAGTTAACACCTTCAGGTTGCCGGTGGCTACTATACATAAATAGAAAAGTTTAATGCAGATGTCTGTGAATGTGAATATTTCCTTGCATTTCAAAGGTATCGATTCATACAACCAGAAGGAGAGCCAAACAGCTTAGTCACCAGGAGGCAAGGCAAATCGCTCCATCGGTAAAAGGAGGCATAAAGTAAACACAGTCACCCTCCTCCCCCACCTTGATCACAAATCTCTGCCCAGTGCATGGGCTCCCAGATATGGCCCCCGGGGAGCAGATGGGTGCATTTCCACGACTCTCATCCCCGGCTCCATCCTCTTTCCCGGATGCTCTTACCTGCTATCCTAAGCACTGCCCTCTCGGCAGGGTCCAGCACCGAGCCCCCTTGAATCTTTCTTTTCGATCTCTCATGTTTGGGCAAATTCCAGGGTAAGGTGTCTCCCGGAGCTGGAGATGCCGAGCCAGATTTCTGGCTGAAATCATCCTCATCGGAAAAATCCGCAGAGGAAGACATAGAGCAGCGATAGGACGCATTGCCGGAACTCTACAGAGGATGACACAGAAAAAAGCATTAACAGCAAAATACTCACATATGTTCATCGATTTAAACAGAAACCCCTCCTCGCCCCCAAACTGGGTCTGGCATCTTGCACCATCCTCAAAGCTGAGGGGATATACACACATAAAAAAAATAAAACCCAGGGCTCACCATGTTTTCTTGGCCACGTCTCGGATAGTAGAAACAATACCCAGGCAGTTCCAATACATGAAGATTTGCACAGAGGGAGTGTGTGGCCTGCGGTCCGACCACCAGCTCACAAATGACTGGCCCAACAATGAAGCCAGAATCAACAGTCTTCCTGTTACAAATCTATAGTATTTGGCTCCCCCACCAGGACAGGAGAAACATTTTCCATTACTAGACTGCTGGTTAATTCATTAATGCAACTAACTTGAAGTTTCAAAAACAAAGCACAAATGCAGGATGTTGGGTCCCAACTCCTTTCCGTTTCAAGTCGCCTCACCACTGGAGACCCCTTTCTGACCAGTTTCAAGCCCCTTGTCCTCGTTATTTAATTTTCTTCATTAGACTAAAGCAGTTTCCCAGCAAAGAGCAAGGAGGGAGGAAGGGCAATTCTGAGAACAGCCTTTTCTTAAGACTAGGAGCACACAAAAGACTGTTTTCAGAAGCTCAAGGCAGCGCCAATAAACAAACATCTGAACTCAGTTTAGAGTTCTTGAGATCATTTAAACTTCTAGCAAAGTAACAGCTGCCAATAATGTAAATGAGAATGATGCAGTGCCATGACAGGAAACAGAGCTCTTCCCAACTTCCAGTCATTACACAGTGAAATGAGAAACATGATGCTTTTACCAAAGCACTTCGCCTGAAGGCCAGTGCTCCCTTCATCTAGCAGGAGCAAATCTGCAGGGTCATATCTCGTGTAAAAGGGTTAAATCTTCCACAGAGGGAAAAGGCACAAGACATTATTCCTTCATTCTTTCTTGAGTTATATGTGTAATGATTTAGAGAGCCACTGGCTTACTAACAAAACAAGGATGCTGGCCATCTGTGCTATGAACAGGGTTATAAATAAAATAAAGTTTCAAAGGGAAGTTTTCACTTTCTCACTGACAATTCCACCTTGCTGAGGCTACGGGCAAAGATGCAAAACAGGTATAACTTGAATTCCTGAAATGTTAAGTTGCAGCCACAGATTCCTAAGAAGCAAGTTACAGGCAGTAATCAGTGAAGCGTGCTCCAATTTGAGCCAAAACACTGGGCTGCTCACAAAAGCAACTGCTGCACGAACAGGCTGCTGAGCAACATCCCAAAGCACTCACCCAAGGTACATGAAATCAACTGCAATTGAATCAGGATGACTGGGCTTACCTCAGTCTATTCGGGCACGTGGCTACACATGGTCAACATCATCACTTCAACAGTTCACACGATATTGCCGGCAAAGTGAAGCATGTAAGATTTATCTCTAGCTCTATTCTTTCCAAAAAAAAAAAGCAGTCTTCCATTTTATTCTATTTGAAATTTCATTGCTTTGGCTAATTTTATTTATTTATTTGGGTTTTGTATATTTTCTTAGTGACAGTAAGGTATTAGGCAAACTTGAGGCAAATAAGTAAATAAAATTGATTTTCTGTATTGTAGCTACAGTCCATAGAGAGTTTTGAGTGGCATTAAGTCAGTCACAGTATGCCATTATCAACCCAATTTATTTTCCCTGCTTTGCTGAGAATTCATCTTGAGCTCTCTGAGGTTTTGTTACTGGCTGGCTCTGTGTAAAAGGGTGACATTCTTATAGACTTTAAAAAGGGTATTGGATTTCTTTGGTTGCTTTCTGTCTCCCTTAAAATGGCTTCCTACCTGTCCTTATTTAAGGTCATTCTTTATCTATGAGATTATATTTCTTGCTTCCTGCACTATTTTCGTGAGTATGGTAATTTGATTGTTTATCTTTACACACAGACTTGGGGAATAACTGTTAAAGAACTTCTTCCTTCCAAAACCACTGATTATTGGTTTTTACAGAGTAAATTTTTTTAATGACCAGAGTCTCAGCTGATTGAACAACAAAATGTAATTTATGCCATGACATAAACACCATTAATCACATGTAGCCAGATGGGAACAGTTACTGCCCTAGACCCAAGGGTGTTGACTGGTGCAGCCTCTAATCTGGTATTGTCATTGGTAAACAGATAAGAGAGAGAAGAAAGAAAAGACAATCAGCAACACCTCTTTCAGCAATATATCATAGGAAAACACACACTCCACACACAGGCACACATATATACACACTCAAACTGAGAGAAATCATATGGAAATTATATACGGCAAAGTCTCTCCCGGCATGATTCAAGCATTTTAACAATTAAAGCATTACATTTTTTTCCACAAAATTTTTCATAAACCTTTTTTTAATATAAGGTAAACTATACAAAATTAGGCCTATTTGAGCCCTGAAAATTGATAATGAATTCAAATAAAACTGCTTTAAAGTGAATCAATCCTATAAAACTATATTCTTTATTGATTTGAAATGATTTGCCAAATCATGTCACTATCTTAGGGGTTAGAGGAAAAAGTGCAAGAGTGCGGTTCTCTTTTGTTTGTTTTGGGAAAAACAAACATGTTCTCTGACCCAAAGTCCAGAGCCTAACCTTTGATGTAAGGCTTGGAAGGGTAGGACAAAGGAAGAGGGCTCCTGTGACCAGCAAAAGCCCCTGGTTCCTATCTATTGTTCTACTCTTGTTGCCATAGGTTTGATTCATGTTAAGATACAAATATCTATGTCCATCAGTAGGGGACTGGTTAAATAAATTATAGTATATCCATACCATGGCTGGTCTGCAGCAATTAAAAATGTACTCAATCTCCATTTAGCAAAGAGGAAAGAATTCATATAGAATGACTCCTTAAAATATCTATGTGTGTACATGTGTGTTTATATGTAAATGGATAGACAAACACATAGCTAGCTACGTAGGTAGATAGACAGATAGACAGACAGACTCTTACCAATATGTAAATGGTGGTTATTTCTGGGTAACGACTAACATTATAAATAGATTTAATTTTATTCCTCCTAATTTTTTAATGCAACACAAATACACAAAAATATTATCAAAAAGAAAAAGATAATATGTCAAGGGTCATAAAAAATATCAAAGACTCTATGAAAAATAACTATACCATTTTGGGCTCATGGACACCCCTGAAAAGTTAATGAAATCTATAGAAACCTCTCTCCAGAACAAAGTACATAAACAAATACACGCAAACTCTGCATATAATTGTATGGGACTCACTGACCCATTGACCCCAGGTTAAGACCCCAATTCACACCATCATTTGTCATCACCACTTGGCATGTATGTTGAGAACAAGAGAAACAGGAAAGAGCTAGAGTAAGCATACCAAAGAGGGGAAAGGGTAATCAGGGTAGTAAAGATAAAGTTGGCCTGGATCATATTTTTAACATTTGGCCTCTTTTTTATAAAGGACCATGAACCATCTCTAGACTGATGTTGAAGCTCTACAACCCAAAAAACACCAGATTGTGGGGGAAAAAACAAAACAAAAAACAAAAACCCTGTACTGTGTTTTCTACTACCCAGTTATTAAAAAAGTTTTAACAATTGAATTAGATCACCAAAGGCTTTAAACTGACTATCCTAATTGCCAATTCATTCACATGGTATAAAAACAACCCAAACCTCCTAAAGCCAGGATAATTACATAATGCAATATTTTTAGAAGGGGAACTGACTGAACAATAACTTCTTTAATAGAAACCCCGGTGGGGGATCTGAGATAAGTACAATGGAACTGCCTAAATTGGATGTTGCCCAGCCTTAGCACCCTGATCTGGAAGAAAGTGCCAGGAAATTAATTGTCTTGGCATTAGGCATTATCTAAAGTTAATGGAAAAACAAGTGCAGAGATAAGGGTTTATACAATAGCCAGACTTTTAGAATCCCAGAGGCTAGAGAGTAAACTTTCACAAACGCACACACTTATCATTTATGCACATTTCTTTATATATATTTCCAAACATTTACAAAAATAAAAAATAAATTAAAAGCACATGAGGAAACAATTAGACAAATCCTGATTATGGGGCATTCTACAAAATAACTGTTCTAGATTCTTCAAAAAGATCAGTGTCATAAAACATACACATCCCAAAAGGGCGACTATTCTAGATTTTAAAAGACAAAAGAGAGGCTGGTCTAGTAGCTCAGCTGGTTACAGCACAGCCTCATAAAACCAAAGTCACAGAACCAGCCAACCACCAAAAAAAAAAAGACAAATAAAAGACAAAAGAGACATAACAAATTCAAGAACCTTGATTGGATACTGGATTGATTTTTTCTGAAAGCTAAAAAGACATTTTTGAGACGATTAGGAAAATCTGAACATGAATAGTGTATTAGATGACAGAAAATTATTGTTAATTTTTAAAGGTGTGATAATGGTATGTTTATGTAGGAAAGTGTCCTTATTCTTAGGAGATGCAAGCTAAAGAAATTTATGATGTATGCACTTACTTCCAATTGTTTCAATAAAAACAGAGAGAACTAGTAAATGTGACAATAGATCAATAAAAAGTATTCATTGGACTATTCTTTCAGCTTTTCTGTAAATCTGAATATTGTCAAAAGAAGAATGAGGGGAAATACATAGCAAGGTCTTTTTCAGTTTTTTAAAGTGCTGCTTAGTCTAGGGCTGGTCTCATAAGATCAAGATTCTCAGGTTGCAAGGACATAGCGATAGTTTCGATCTAAGTAATTTCTCATAGCATTTCTTCATAAACACTTAGAGAAGCATCAGAAGCAGTAGCCTATGTCAACAAGTCACCATAGAAAGGTGATCTGCTTGCCTCAATCCTATGTCTAATTTTAGACAGAAAGATATAAAAGAAATTCTTCTGTGAACACAGGTCGGTTTGATATCACATAATTTTTGATATTTTATAAAACAGAAAAAGACATCAAAATTTAGAAAAATTGAATATCTAATTTTGTTTTTAATCCCCTTAATTAGGTTAAGTATAAATACTAACTTCTTATATGCTGTACAAATATACATGGTATGGCCCAAGATTATCCTTATATACTCATTTTTTATTTAGAAAGAAGTCAAAAAGCAAGAGCACATTATCTGATTTCAGAGATCCAAGGGAAAACAGCCTCTAACACAAATAAATACGTTTAGAAGAAAACAGTTAAGAAAAAATGTAAGAAAGTGTGTTTAACCCATTGAAGAGAAAATGAGATATGAAAACTTTGGAGACTTTATGCTTGCCTTAGTTAAAAACATGTTCAAAACTACTTAAACAAATTCAAGTAATCCTTCATCAAATAAATAGCTGTTATTTAGTCTCTCATCTGGAAATCATCTTTAAGTGGTAAGGCTGGATTGATGAGGCCTCAGCTGGCTCCGAGTCCCTCCTCTGGGGGGAGATTTACAGGAGCCCTTAACACTGACAGGCAGAGGAACCTGGGTGGAGCTAGAGAGGAAGGGGAGATCAGAGGGAGGGGAACCTGGAGGGTTATTGCTTGGTTCTGACTCAAGGGAGGAGGCCTCAGGCAAAGAATTAAGGAAGTCAAAGGTTTCTTTTTAGGTGGAAAAAGTTCATCAGCCTATAAAAGAACAATGGAATTCCAGCACAATATAATGATTGTGCACTGGTTGGAGCATTCCTTGGCACTATATTTCTGGAGAAACTGAGCTTGCCGATGGGACACAGAAGGGAGAAAATTTCAAATATCGTTTTCCTCTAGCTGTGTGGCCTCTCTCACAGCTATATAAGGTAACTATCAAAGATTCATTTCCTTTTTTTTTTAAGGCTGAATAGTAGTCCACTGTGTATATATACCACATTTTCTTATCTATTCAACCATTGATGGACACTTAGGTTGATTCCATATCTTGGCTATTGTGAATATGCTGCAGTGACCATGGGAATGCACACATCTTTTCAACATATTAATTTCAGTTCCCAGTAGGAGCACTGAGACATTCTGCAAGACTTCATTCTTTCAATTTAACCAGTATAGTCTAACCAGATGCATCTCTTATTGAGTGACTATAATCAGGGACTATACTAAGCATTTTCACTTACTATCTTATTTAATAATCATTGCAATCCAAAAAGGAAGCACATGTTTAGAGAGCTTAAGTAACTTGTCCACAATCATTCTGTCAGTACAACCAGAATTTCCATATGGGTCCTTTTGACTCCAAAGCTCTTGACTTCATGTCATTAAAAGCCCTAAATTGTGGTCCCAGGCACTACAAGCACATATAACATGCTCAAAGCCCTCAAAGATCTTACATATATTTGAGAAGCCCAAAAGGATTAGACTTGTTCTGGATTCAGTACTAGCCACAAAGCACAGATATGACCAGGAGACAGATGTCAGTTCAAAATAAGGAAAAACCATCACAAGGACTGCTTTGTATGTAGTGAGCATCCTCCTACTCCAAGGGATCAAGCCTCCACTTACTCTGTGGTCCTATGTACTCCCACAACTCCACAAATCTTCCCAAATAGATTACAAAACTTTAAAAACTATGTTAAGTATCAAAATACCGAATTTTTCTGAAGTTGTAAAAATCTTTCAAAAATGTCACAGACATCTTTTTTTTTTTTGCAAGTTCACCTTAATCCAACCATATTAAAATAATGGAAATAAAGACATCAAGAACTAATTTGCACTTGAGTATCTACAAATAGTCTTTCTAAACAGAGAAAGGACATATTAAATAACTTACCTAAAAGAAAAGCAAATATATCTCTGAAAATAGTCCCACAAAACAAAAACACTTAGGCAGATAAACTCAAATACTGAAAATATATCTTTAACTTGAAAACACTTAGTCTTATATTTTAAATAGATGTTTATCTATGTCAATCAATTAAAAATATGTCCCAAGCACCCACAGGCTTCTTTCCTGAAGGAGCTTGAAATCTAGCAGGGAGAGCAGAGATGATAAAATAGCCAACTTATAATTAAATACCATCATCTTATCTTATTATGCTTAATAATATGTCTTCCAATGAAAAAATATAAATATATACATAACAATATGGTTGGTAGTATAAAGTCAATTCAGAGAGAGAGGCTGAGTCAAACAGACTGGAGCATCTGTAGTCCCTTCAGAAGTCAGGATGGAGATGCAGGTGTTCTCCACCTCCCTTTCTCTTCTAAGAATATCCTACCCAAAACTGTTGACTGCTGATAGAGCCATCATGTAGGTGCACTGTGGATGGCTTACCCATTTTCAAAAACAATTAATGGCAAATATCTAAAATTTGAGAAATTTCACATGAAAATTCAGATGTGGAACATTGGGCCTAGTTCCCATTTACAGAAAGAACATGTGCAGTCTGACACAGTCCTTACCTGACCCACTTTATTGATTTATGATACCTGGCCCCTGTAGGCATCCGAGTTTGGGGCCTGTGGCATAAATTAAGGGATGGGTGACATTGTTGTATTCAGAGAGTAAAGACAGAGGGAGGGAGATAGGGATAATGGTAATCAACAGAATGCGGATGAAATTTTTTTAAATGAGAAAAATGAAGAAAAGGGGACAAAGCAAAACAAAAAGAAGGCTATCAAAATATTTCAGTTAAGTGGATATCAAACAAAAAAAAGAGGTGACGCCATTTTTCTCATCTCACTCTGCTCTATCCCCAAGAACCCAGGTTAACATCCACCTGCCCAGGAAATGGAAGAGAACTGTATGATTCGTGTAGATGTGGCTCATGATCCCCATTAATCTAGCTGGACCCACCCACCCATCACTACTGCTGCTGACTCCCCACTGGTTTTTGCTCCTTCCCCAATGGTCAACCTGCTCCCACACATGTCTCCCACCCCTCCTTTGTCACGGAGAGACTTTGGTTTCAAGTACTTCATAGCCAGGATATCACTATGACTTCTGTTGGAAGAAAGATGTGGGCTGGGATCACTCACGTGGGTCCTAAGGTATTAGTACGGGACCTCTGCAGAGACAAAATCCCAACTACTGTCTGTGCTGTCTAGTCAGAAGGTTAAAGATATGTGCATGTTATGCCAAAGACTGAATGTTGGGTAAAAGCTATATGACCTTGGGAAAATTGCTTGGCTTCTTTGGGCTTTGGTTTTCTCTTCTGAGAAATGGGAAACATCATGGTACCTAATACACAGGGTTATAGTGGCAGAATAAATAACATGTGAAAAGTGCCTAGAGTTGAGCAATGCCCAACATGTAGGACGCATTAGTAAATTTCAGCTATTAGGTGATATTGCCTATTCACACCTATTTGATCCAGGGATAATGCAGTTAGGCCAATATGATTGCCACTCCAGGAAATTTGAAACAAAGACACAGAGACTAGAAGCCCATGAAGTTCCCATATCTATCCTTCCCAAGCTTTGTTATTAAACCTTCACTTCTTTGGGAGGCCCCTGTATCTTTCCAACACATTTCTTTCTTTTCTTTCAAATTCAGAGGGTTTTTTGTTTATTTTAAATTCATTGTCTCTATTGCTAGAGACAACAACAAGAACTTAGACAAACACATCAGTATTTTTTTAAAAAGCAGTTACAGACATTCAATTCCTCCCTGTTGACGCATAAGCAAGGTTATGTCTTTATACCTTCTTTATGTTTCCATTTTCATTACCTGTCTTCATTAATGAGACTTCAGAAAATTGCTTCTGATAATTGCCTTTACATAGTATTCTCTCACTTCAAATGGTTACTACTTAAATTAAGTGGAAGAATTACTTCTTCATTAAAAATAATAGCTTTTATTTTTGCACAGAAACAAAGTCTATGAAACTTTAAGCACCTGGCACTCCACTGCCCCCTTCTGAGGAAAGCAGGGCTGTTCCATATCCATTAAGTAAAAACAATTCTGCTACCATAAGCCACACCTGATCAGGACCAGGGGTCAGTTACTGGACACAAGGAGGTCCACTGCCTCTGAGCTGGCTTGGTGGAAAACTGCTCAGCTGGGATGCTTCATATCGCATGGCGGCAAACGAATCCAACTGCATCCTCCCCTCTGGAGAACAAACACTAAGTGCATTCCAAATTTCCTTTACTAGTATTTGGATTTTCCCTAAGATGTGCTGCATGTCCCCATCTCAGAACACCTGAGATGCACTGGAAACAACTATGTGGCTCAAAGCCTCTACACCTGCACTAAGGGCTACCCTAGGTTTCATTTTGTCTTTGCAATAGATCTCTCTTTCAGAGGAAATCTGGAGCTGTCCTTTCCTTGATTTACCCTTAGGGGAAGCTATGTGACAAGGCAGGAAGCAGAAGCAGCCCGCAAGGATGCCTGGCTTTTACTTTCCACAAGCCTAAATCTATTGAGGTTAGGGTTGTAGAAAGGGGCAGAGGTCTCTGAAGAAAAAGACATTCCCTAGCCTTAAAAAAAAAAAAAAAAAAAAGCCCCATTGAACCAGAGGAAGCACCTGTGGTCCTGGAGCAGGAGACTTCTTGAATCTCAGAAAAGGACCCAGAGAGAGATGGCTGCCTGGTATATCTAGGGGGACAGACCACACAGGGTTAACTTTTGAAAAGATCCCTACAGAATGAGAATAACCCAGAAGCAGTCTGAAGGGACCTAAGGGGCAGTCACAGGGGGCATGTCAGCATAACCTGGAGGCACAAATATCCCCTTCCATTTGCTGACACCTGGCATATTATAGGATCCCAGAACCTTAACACGACTCTGAGGTGAAGGAAATAGGAGCAGCAGGCCTGGTGCAACGGGGATCTGGGAGTCAGAACCTGAGTTGAGTTGAAAAAAAGAGAAAATGATTATTATGGATAATTATTATTATGGATTATCCCCCAAATTGGGTCCCCACAAAAGTTTACTGTGTTGGAGGCTTGGTCTCCATTGTGACGTTGTTAAGAGGGTGGGAAGTCCTATTACCATAACTGAAAGGTGGGGCCTTGAAGAGATGATTAGATTGTAGGATCATGTCATAGTGAATGGATTAAAAATGGTGACCAGGGGCATAGTTCTGTGGGCTTTAAAAGGAATGTGAATGAGGAACTATCGCTCTCTCTGCTATTTTCTGCCATGTGAGACTCCTGGGTCACCGTCACCAGCAAGAAAGCCCTCACCATAAGTGTTCCCTGGACTTTTGGACTTCCCAGCCTCTGAAATTGTAAGCAATAAATTTCATTTTCTTTATAATCACCCAGTTCCAGTTACTTTGTTATAAGCAACAGAAACAGACTAATTAATACAGTGACAGATCTACACCAGAGTTTATAGACTAAGATTCAAACTCACTGTGTGGGCAGTGACTGCCTCTTACCTACTTTAAGGTTCCAGTTCTTAGGAGTGAGCCCCTGACGAATGTCTGTTGAATGAATTCAGGGGCTTGGCAGCTTGGCTTCAGCAGCTGGGTCCGATGTGAGTAGAGATTCAAAGAGGAAGCTCTGCCAACTGGGGCTAAAAAGGCCCTGAGTGTTTGTATGTCTATCTGTCTCTTACTCCGTCTTGGACTCTCTCCCTCTCACACACTCTCATGCACTAGCACATGCACACAAACACAGAGCCCACCAACAGGATCACCACAGCAGTTACCTCCTCCTACAACTCCTCCTTTCCCCAGCATCATTTTTCATTATAAGTCTGCTTTGAATTGTTCCAGAATCAGGGAAGAAGGGAATGTATTTGCTTGCTTGCTTATTGCCACCTTATTACAAAACAGGTAATAAAGTAACAAATAAGAAGACACTGGGGGCAGGTTAGCTCAGCTGGTTAGAGTGTGCTGCTGATAACACCAAGGTCCAGGTTCAATCCCTGTACTGGACAGCAAAACAAACCAACAAAAAATGATACTGGGGAGAGGGAGGTAAGGATGTTGATATCTATCAGTCATCCAACCAGTATCCAAGAATGTGAAGTGGAAAAAGCACAAGGTGCTTAAAAAGCATAAAGCGTAAGTGGCAGCACAGAAGGCTGAGGAAATGCTGGCAGATGGAGATCTATGCAATGCTAGAGCCTGGACTTGATCTTGTAGGAGCTGGGTTGTTGCTGAAGGGTTATAAGTAGCTTTCCCTTATAGATGGCTGATTCTGACAGAGGTAGAAAGGACTGAAGAGGGCTCAAACTCAGACAAGCTTAGTCAGCAGTTATTGCTACAGTCTAGCACAAATGATGACAGCTTACAGTGTATCAGTGATACTAGGGATGGAAAAGAGAGGGTGGATTGGAGAAATATTTAGAGACTAGAAAAAGAAAGCTAGAGGAAGGCTAGGCTGTGGCTGACTGGGTAAGAAGCTAAGGTCGTTTATGACAAAAGAGTGTGAAGGTGGGAATTTAGGCAGAACTGCAATAGTGGGGGGCCAGAGATGAGCAGGGGGAAACAAGTCGGTTCCAGGCAAGTCACACAAGGAGAGCTCCAGATGTAGGGGCTCTTTCTTATAAGCCACCTAGTGCATGTTGACTCAGACTAGTTTAAGGCTGACTAGACACCAACCTCCAAGAGATCTGAGTTTCTCTCCAACTCCAGTCCTGGCCCACAGTGCTGCAGTGAGCGACCGGTGGAAACCTGCTCCTTGGAGAAGCTGCAGCTGGTTAGTGTCATGCAAGCATTTTCTGAGGTCATAGCATGCAGGTAACAAAGTGTTACTGAGCCTCCTCAGTCCTTTTTCTCATACACACAGAGAGCAAGAGTGTATAAACCATCCTGTCCCTTCTCCCCTTTCACACAGGAGTTGTACTGGAGAACAGAACAGACATGCCATTTACTCATATTGCTCGTAACATTTTATGAGCCATGATGTTATTCTACTTAAAAACATAAAAATAACAATACCCATATTTCTTCTACGACTTCTAATTGTCTATTAAGCAATAGGTAAACTGTTCCCACTGACCTTATAAAGTGAATTCACTCATTCTTTCACAGTACCCACTGCAGGGCTCTCTCACAGGCATAATCCTGTGCTCTGGCTTTGCAGCCCCACCCCCCTCCTCCTAAGTCATGATGTGCATGTATGATTTGTGAGAATTCCAGTCCCCTGACCTTCCTCCCCAGCTGTCCTCCCGACCCTGAAATACTGCCTGAGGGTTTTTTCCCCTCCCTTTCTCAACAGGGGCTTTCTCAGCCAGTCTAATAGCTTCCTCCAACAATAACATAAAACAAAGAGGAATTTTTTTAAATGTGTGTCTGTGTGCAGGAAACAATATGATGACTTCTATCAGAAAAGCACACACACACCATAGAATATACAAATAGATGTTCCTTTGTGCCCACTTCATTCTCCTCTTGAACTTGCCCTGTGTCTGTGTCCACAGCACAGGAAACAGCTGGAGTAGCAGGTGAATTATCCAGGTATCTCCAAAAATCTATTCAATGAAAATCTTTATTTATTGGTGTGATGGTTTATTTTATATGTCATTTGGCTAGGCCATGGTACCATGTTTTTGGTAAAACACTGGCGTAGATGTTTCTGTGAAAGTATTTTTTTATTTTTTATTTTTTAAAGTTCTTTATCTCTTTTATTTTTAACCACATATTTTGTTGCTTACCAATCTTTGCCACTTTTTATCCTCATTTTTATAGTGACCAATTTAAGAACACATTTAAAAGAGTTATATTTTCAAATTAATACCATACAAATATTATTGGTAAAAACAAAGAATTTATAGTAGGGTATATCTATATGTGTGTGTATATAAATATATACACACAATATATATATGTATAATATATATGCATGTTATATACAAGATGTATATATAATAGACCATTTATATAATTGAATGTTTTTATGTGCACAGAGCAAAGAATTCTATATATCAAATTTTCCCCACTTTTCAGTAAAAAGTACTGTATAGGAAGCTTTTTCCTCATCCATATACATTTGACATATATGGTCTCTCTGTACAGACAGCAATTTGAGTAGGGTAAGAGCTCAGTTTCTGGAGTCATGATGTCTATATTCAAATCACAGCTGTATCACTCACTAGCTATATGACCTGTAACAAGTTATTTAACTTCCCGCTGTCTCAGTTTCCTTATCTGTAAAATCAAGACGATAATGGTACAGTCCTCTTAGGAACTTTGTAAAGATTAAATTAAATAATGATTATAAATGTAAATGTCCTGGTACAGTGTCAGCTTATACCAGTTTTCCTGGTGTAACTTTTTTTTTTAGATTTGATTAATATTTAAATCGGTAGACTTCAAGTAAAGCAAATTATCCTTCGTAGTGTGGGTGGGCCTCCTACAATCAATAAAAAGCCTTAAAAAAGCAAAAGTTTAAAAGTTAAAAGTTTTAACTTAAAAAGCAAAAGTTTAAAATTCCCCAAAGTAAAAGCAAAGTTTCCCCAAAAAACGAATTTTTCTCAATACCGTAATGTAGAAGCCCCGCCTGAGTTTCCAGCCTGAGGCCATGCAGAATTTAGACTCAAGGCTGCAACATCAACTTTTACCTGAATTTCCAGCTTGCTAGTCTGTCCTACAGATTTCAGAACTGCCAGCCCCACAATTGCATGAGCAAATTCCTTAAAATAAATAAATCTGTGTGTGTGTGTGTGTGTGTGTGTGTGTGTGTGTGTGTGTGTGTGTGTGTGTGTGATAAACAGTATTGTATATCCTATTGGTTCTGTTTCTCTGTTGAACGGTAACTAATGCAACTGGCTACCACATTACTTTTTAAGAGGTTTATGACTCACCTTTACTATATTTCAGAAAGTAGATACACCTGCTATAATTCACATTTTATAATTTTATGGAAAGAAAGAATATGCAGGACTTTTACCAGGCTGTTAGAAAGCCACAGTGCTTCCTCCAGCAGCTCCATAATTAACGACCCATACTACCATTGGAAGTTATTTAACCTCTCTGACTTGCTCATATTCTAAATGTGGATAACCACACCTACTTTGCTGAATGTTAGACATATTAAAATGAGATAATGTATATAAAGCTTCTAATAAGATGTCTGCTTGGCACATAATACTCAATACGTTTTCATAACATTTCATTCTAAAAGAAAAAGATAAAATGAAAACCAGGTATAGAGTACTTAAAACAGCAGTGATAATAGTTATATTACCAAAAAGTATATCATGTTAAGGACTTGAAAAAAAATCTCCACCTCCCTTAACATCACTTGCACATTGCTGCCTAAGATTCTAGTAACAAGGATTCATTCTTTTGGTTTAAAGCACTTTATTTCTAATCAAGCTTCCTATGGATGAAAAACATTAAGTTGATTTAGTCATTTATATTTTAATATGAATAAGGGCATCAGACTATGTCCTTAAGAAATGTTCTGATTAAAGGAAAAGGGAACACAGGATCCTGGAGGTAAAGAAAGATAAATTTCGCCTACTTCACAATTTTTTCTGGAGTCTTTTCTGACCATCACAGAGACAGATTCAAGGATTACAAGCCTTTAACAAAAAAAAGAGAGAGAAAGAGATTCAAGAAGTCAAATGAGTCTCCATCCGAACAGAAACACAGTCTGGCCCAATACAGAATATTACTCAAGAGATATACAGCCCACAGCACAGGCTTTTAATTTAATTGTGACAATCCACCCCTCTGCTTCCCTAGTTCAGAGTAAAAGTTCATCATTACTGCTCTGTAGAGTCACACAGACAGATGGCCTTATCTTCTCACCTGCCTTCCTGATTCTCCAGGGAAACTATAAACTTGGATGTGATCTGATGGGAATCAGAAGATCTGCTACCAAAAACTGGTGCCACAATGTCTAAAATGCTCCCATTAGAGAGTCACCCTTCAATATCCTCTCACTGTGACAGGCTTGTAAAATGGAAAGACTTTCAGGAGGGATAATAAAATATGTAAAAACATCTTAAGCTATTAGTAACTTATCAGGCAATTTTCTCCAAAAGGATTGTGTGGATCATCTGAAGGCAATCAAAGCCAAGGGGAGAAAAAGACAGAAACGTGAAAAAGAGTAAAATTTTTTACAATTCTGTAAATTCTTCCCCTTCCCATAATTAAGTAGGGGTCCCACAGATAAAATTCTTCATGGCAGAATGAGGATTAAAGGAAGAATTCTGTGAGGTGTCAAGGTATGGCTGGAAGATCAAAGGCTTCAAATCAGAGGACAGGGCTTCAATTCCCAGTTCTACCATTTACTGGCTATGTGGCTTTGTTTCAAGTCCTAAGTCACAACTTCTGTAAACCTTGGATTCCTCATCTAAAAATAGGAAGAATAACTACCCATCAGAGTTGTTATATAGATAAGAGTAATATATTCAATGCAGTTAAGACTAAATCCAGCATACAGAAGGACACCTTAAACGATGGCTGTCATTGTAAAGTGCTGTGCCAAAATGGTCAATTTAACAGAGAGCTCCTACAGGCATGACTGTGTAGCCTTACACAATACCTAAGCCACTGGGAGCTTTTTACTCCTATTATCTGCTACACAGGGATAGCTAAATTCAATTGAATTACTGAAATGATTAGGAATGATATACATAAAGTACATAATAAGCATTCAATAAATAAGAGCTATGCAGTTCTTTTTTTTTTTTTTTTTTTTTTTTTTTTTTTTTTTTTTTTCCTTTTTTACTGACCGGTAACGGGATCGCAACCCTTGGTGTCGCGCCCGTACCGCACGCAGCCAGTGAGCGGGAACCGGTCTCCACATGGGATCCGAACCCTCGGCGGGAGCGCCACTGCACTCCCAAGCGGCACACTCTCCAGTGCACCACCGGGCCGGCCCTGGAGCTATGCAGTTCTTTTTTTTTTTTTTTCCTTTTTTACTGACCGGTAACGGGATCGCAACCCTTGGTGTCGCGCCCGTACCGCACGCAGCCAGTGAGCGGGAACCGGTCTCCACATGGGATCCGAACCCTCGGCGGGAGCGCCACTGCACTCCCAAGCGGCACACTCTCCAGTGCACCACCGGGCCGGCCCTGGAGCTATGCAGTTCTTATTCCAAGCCACATTTACCTCTTGCCTGGACAATTATTGCAAAATGTTTCCCAACTCATCTTATCGCTTCTCTCCTTGTCCCCAACAGTCTATTGTCCACATAGAAGCTAGATTGAGTCCTTAAAAACATAAGTCAGAGTATATCACACGTGTGTTCTAAACTCTCCCATGTCTCCCACTTCACTCAGGGTAAAATCCAAAGCCTATACTGAAACCTACAAGGCCTCAGAATCTGTCCCTAATGATGTGCTCAAATGTCACCTTTTTAAGGAAAATTCTTCCCTAACAACCTTATATAACTTTACCCTCCCCCATCACTCTCCCTCTTACCATGCTTCAATTTCCCTCCAGCACTATGCCACCTAATATATTATATATTTACCTGTTAATATGCTTGTTGCCTGTCTTCCTCACTGGAAAATAAGCTCCAGGACTACAGAATTCTGTTTTGTTCACTGCTGCGTTCCTAGTTCGTAGCACAGTGACAAACCTATAATAGGTGCTCAGAAAATATTTGCAGAATGGAAAAATGAATACTAAATGAGTTTTGCAAAAGCACCTGCACTGCCTACCACATAGAAGTACTCATAAATACTGAGTTCCTTCAATAAATATTTGTTTCTTCCTATTTATCTTCCTTCCCCCCACAATCATTGCCTGTACACTTGCCCTCAAGCTTATTCTGGAACAAGAGATTTAAAGCACAACCTACAGTTAAGTGAGTTGAGCTTATGGCTCACAGTGAAACCCTTCAAAGCATTCATCAGAAATGAAAGTGTTCTCAGCTAGGTAACTGGGAGTTAACAGAGAACTGAGGTTAGACGCAGGCCTGGAGTCTGGCAGAGCTATGTGCCTCCTGGCCCAGCTTCACCACTTATTTGCAATGTGATTTTGGACAAGTTACTTAAGCTTTCTGAGCTTTGGTTCTCTAATCTACAAAGAAAATCTAGCTCCTAGGGTTGCTAATGATTAGGGATTAAATATTAATTTAATATTTATCTGCCCATTGACTAGCACAGTGACTTGCTCACAGGAAGTGCTTAAGAAATGGTAGATACCATTATTATTAATTAGCATTAATAAAAACGCTGTTGATGTAAAATGCCTGTGTGTCTTTATATCTTCATTTCTTTTACAGTCTCATTTATGGTTATCTCTGGAGCTACAGAGCACTAGCTAATGAAGTTCCAAAACAGTTTTTAATAGGATTAAAAAAACAGGAAATAATGATAGCCACTTGTTTATAAAAAGCAGCATTCTGGTTTCAGAAAAAGCTATTTTTCACTTCCCTAGTATCCTGAAATGTCTGAAATGTCAGACTTCCTGATTCTTTTGCTCTGAGAGATGAGTTTGCCTGGAGTCATGGTGATTACCCATGCTCTAGAAATACACTTGAGAAATCTATGTTGCCTGCTTAATGTGCCCATAAATTCCAAAGATTATTCTGTAGTTTTTTAAAAAACATAAAATGTGGGCCGGCCCGGTGGCACACTGCTACAGTGCACCGCTTGGGAGCGTGGTGGCGCTCCCGCCGAGGGTTCGGATCCCACATACAGACCGGTTCCCGCTCACTGGCTGAGCGAGGTGCGGGCGCAACACCGAGGTTTGCGATCCCGTTGCCGGACACGAAAAAAGACAAAAAGGAAAAAAAAAAAAAAACATAAAATGTGTGGGTTTTCTAAATTAATTTTAAACATGGGGAGTCAGTTCAATTTACAAAACATATAAATAGAAATATTTTTTAATTTATAGGTATAAAAAATTAAAAATGCTTAGCTATACATAACTTATAAACAGGGAAACAATATAGCACAGAAGAGAGTGTATTCAACTACAAGGTCTTGTTTTCAATTGTAGCTCTGAAAGTAACTGGATATAGAATGTTTGGCATCTCAGGTCACCTTTCTGGGCCTTATTTCCTCAAACTGACCCAGGCTGGATGATTTTTGAGGTCCCTAAATGATCACGAATCCATCATTTCTAAAGTTCTTTTGATGTCCAAATTCCAAATCTTTAATTTTTTATCTTCAAACTTATAAAAAGCCTGTTTATATATTTACCCTAAACTAAGTTTAAAGGCTAATGAATTAGAGATATAAGGTACTAAGTGTAGCACGTTAGAAAGAAAACAAAAAAAATCCTCTCCTAATCCCATAACTCACTCTCCCCTTTAAAAAATAGTGTATTTTAGACTACAACATTGTTTAGAAAGTTGTTCATTATCAAAAACACTAAATAAAAATCAATGAATAAAGTAAATCAACAGCAAAATAAAATAATTTGACAACCACAATTGCTGTTTCATAATTTATCTGATTTCTATCATAAAAATATTATATCAATATTTTTTCTATTTGAGGTTTTATGTTCGAATCCAAATTGCAACAAAACATTGTGCAATTAGGAAGTCAATTTGGCTTAACTGAAATGACAAATATGTACAGAAATTTGAGACGTGAAAATACGTGAGTCACTACAATACTCCCTACTCTACGTGAATGTGAATTCTACCATCTGCGGGAAATGAAGGTGCTGTGTCATCTGCTTTAAGATTAAGAGATGAAGAACAATTTGCTAAATGTACTGCACAGTCCTACACAGAAATGAAATTATACTAGAAATAAGAACTAAAAGCAATGTCCTGGAAGAAAACAGCTGATTTGACAATGATGTCCAGATTTTTTTTTTTTTTTTGGGAGCTGGCTGGTACAGGGATAAAACCCTGGGCCTTGACGTTATCAGCACCACACACTAATGATCAACTGAGCTAACTGGCAAGCCAGATTTTTTAACTTTTAGTGGCTCTAGGGGTAGAAGCTAGAACTTGGGGGTACACATAGCTGTGATCTGAGAGGACCCATTTTAGGGAGCCTCTTTAGTCATTCAAAATGAGGCAAGGATTTCTCAGATATATTGCAGATTGGACATTCTAAACGAGACTTCCTACTGCACAATATCTAAAAATACTGGATAAAATAACAATAATATAGTTTTTAATGCATCAGTGAAGTGGAAAGAAAGTAAGGAAAATCCTTGGAGGATAGAGAGATAGAAAAGCAGAAACACAAATACGGAAATGTTATACTGACCACCTGTAACCTAAAGCTTTCTTTCATGGCCAAGCTCTGCTCAGGCAACAGAAGACAAAACGAAGGGAGTCTGATTGAAAAACCTCAAATAAAGCCAGGGAAAGTATAAACTGGAAAAATAAAACAAGAATGCCCTGAAATAGCAAGGACACGTGCCTGTCTCAAGCTTGAGGCTGGACGGAGTAGGAAAAAAAACCTTCATAACCACAGTCTAGTTCTCATGTGCATTTTGTGGCCCAAGTTCACAAAACCTAGATGGTATGAAAAACTGAAGCTGAGAATTTATTTTAGAGTTCCCTGGATTAATAGAAGCCTGGCAAAAATAAAAGATCCTCTCTGGAGAAATGTACCTTCCATTCAAGCCTCAAAAATTAACATAGATAAAGTTCAATCAAACATAAGCTCATGATAAAAAGTCATAAAACATACAATGAAACAAGTTCCCACTAGTTAAACTACAGAAACAACATACATAGATACAAACCCATAGATGAAAACTTCAGGTATGTTAATTATACCTTAAAGAAGAGGGAAAGTGTATCAAAAGTAGACATTAGGAACAAGAGATTATCAAAAATAACCAAGCAATGAAAAATATAATACTATAAATTAAAACACAGAGAGTGTAGAATATATAAAGAACTCATACAAATCAGTAAGAAAAGCCTAAAGAACCAAACAAGAAAAAGGGCAAATGAAATAAAGAAACATTATGCAGAAGAGAAAACACATATGGTTAATAAACAAGGAAAGATGTTTGGCATCATTATTTGATCAGGATAAAACAAATCAAATACACTATGAGATTAACAGATTTCATACATTCAAATAGCAAAAATTGTTAAAGTCTTACAATACTACATGTTGAAAAGAACATGGCTCCTCATGCCCACTTAGATATGGCCGATGAAAGTTTAAATGGGTACGAGTATTTTGAAAAACAGTTTGACATTACCTCCTAAAGCTGGACTTTCATGTACACCCTATGATCCAGCAATTCCACTAGGCATACCCAAGAGAAACTCTTGCACATGCATGAACCAGAAAATGTAGAGTAGCACTTATATAAATAAAAGACCTGGAAACAAATGCCCATGTGCAAGAGAGTGACTGAACAAACGGTGGTACATTCACACAGAAGTCAAAATCAGCAAACTACAGTGATATCCAAAAAAATGGTTGAATATTAGCAATATAATATTAGGTGAAAAATGTGAGTTCCAAATTACATAAAGTATGATAACTTTTTTTATTAAGCTAAAAACAACTAAAATTTCAAAATATAAGCTTTTTAAGAATACACAGAGATGCAGCAAAACTCTGTGAAAAGAGAAACAAAAGAGTAATGAAACACGTTTCAGAATGATTGTCACCTTGAGTAGGGAGACTCAGGCAGATAGCAAGAGAGAGGCCATATGGTTAGATGTAGTTTACTGCCAAGATCCTAACTTTTGTTCTGAATGGGGGGTTGTGGGTCGTTATCATATAGATAGACAGATAGACAGGGATCAATAGATGGATGAACAGACAGATAAAATAAATTCAAGTGCTGCATGGGTCAATGATAGGAGTGTCATGGACCTCGCATCTTACTTTCATTTCATCCCTCTTAATCACCGCCATGCCACCCTAAACCCCTGTCAATCATAACTACATTTGTAGGGCATTTTACAGCTCATAAAGCCTTGTCAAAAATATTATCTCATTTAATCCCTGCAACAATCCAATGAAGTATATACTGCTATCATTCTTGTTCCACATAAGAGAAAACTATGGCTCAAAGAGATGAAGTGATTGTTCCAGTTGAAATCTATGCCTTAAAACTCCAAATTCTGTATTCTTGACTACATGATACTGAAGAATACCTTTCTCATTCCCCCCCTCACCTTAAATCCTGTGACAGTAAAGAGATCTTGAAGAAATCATAAAATTAGGCCTCCAAATCACTAAAGGTAGATGCCAAAATGAATGCCCCTGAGAGGGAGATTCCTCAGCATAGTGGATCCCCTTCCCAAACACCTGAACAGGTTCATATTGGAGGCCTGGTTATTTTTACTAACACCATCTTCAACTGCACACAAATACGTAGCTTCTGAACAACTCCTAAGGTTCTGTTTAGAACCCAAGCCAGAGATGTTTTAAAATGTTCACAGGGGGCCGGCCCGGTGGCGCACTGGAGAGTGCGCCGCTTGGGAGTGCGGTGGCGCTCCTGCCAAGGGTTCGGATCCCATGTGGAGACCGGCTCCCGCTCACTGGCTGAGCGAGGTGCGGGTGCAACACCGAGGGTTGCGATCCCGTTGCCGGTCCCCGGTACGGGCGCGACACTGAGGGTTGCGATCCCGTTACCAGTCAGTAAAAAAGACAAAAAGGAAATAAATAAATAAATAAATAAATAAATAAATAAATAAATAAATAAATAAATAAATAAATAAATAAATAAATAAATAAATAAATAAATAAATAAATAAATAAATAAATAAATAAATAAATAAATAAATAAATAAATAAATAAATAAATAAATAAATAAATAAATAAATAAATAAATAAATAAATAAATAAATAAATAAATAAATAAATAAATAAATAAATAAATAAATAAATAAATAAATAAATAAATAAATAAATAAATAAATAAATAAATAAATAAATAAATAAATAAATAAATAAATAAATAAATAAATAAATAAATAAATAAAATGTTCACAGGGCCCAGGCACTCTTTTACAGGATCCATGCATATCACATTACACATATGATCAGACACATTCAATACATTTTCCATTAAATGTTTGAAAAGGCTTTTATTATTTAAATAATAAATGTCATTAAAAATATTTTTCTGTGATTTTAAATTTCATTTATGTACAATCATATAAAAGTTGAACTGCAACTTCCCATTTGAAATAATTACATATTTTGTAGTCATTTAATTACAAAATATTTTTAAAGTTCAATTTCCAAACTTCTTTTTTTTTTTTTTTTTTCCGTGTCCGGCAACGGATCGCAACCCTCAGTGTCGCCCCTGTACCGGACCGGGACTGGCAACGGGATCGCAGCCCTCGGTGTTGCTCCCGCGCCTCGCTCAGCCAGTGAGCGGGAACCGGTCTGTATGTGGGATCCGAACCCTCGGCGGGAGCGCCGCCGCGCTTCCCAAGCGGCAAACCACAGCAGTGCGCCACCGGGCCGGCCCTCAATTTCCAAACTTCTAATTTTGGAATCAGTAATATGTGAGTAGGTCTTAGTCATTCCAAAAGGCCTTTGAAGAGCTCATGATTAGACTGTCTAAAGGACACACCACCTGGCTAGAAGCAAAGGCTGCAAACTTCTGGTGTGGATGACACATGGCTGCCTCTGGTAACCCCTGAGTTCTACCCGTAGAGCTGCTGGGATCTTAGCACAGGTGAACTCACCCACCACGACCTTGTCCTTGCCATGCTTGTATAATGCCCCAAACTCAAGCCCCATGGGCAACTCTCAAAGACTATCATCCTGCTGCTACTCTGTACCTCCTCCTCTGCTGCCCTCCTTGCCAACTCTTTCTAGATACCCTTTGGAATCTTTATTTCATTGTCAGCAAGCTCTACCTCCTCACAGAAAGCACCATCTCCACTGCTTGTCTTACTTTAACCATTGCACAAGTACGAAGTGCCTGCTCTCTGCACCTGTGCATCCATCCAGCAGAGCCTGCTCCCTCTCCTGCATGTCCTATCAAAGGACTGCCCCTCTCTGAGGTCCAAGTTATCGTCCAGTGCTATTCTTCCCCCCACACCCTGAATTGTCACTCTCTAACGTCTGACCACATGCCCTCATTCACTGAAGACTTTGGTATCTGACTCACTGCTTCTTCTCCACTTTGATTGTGGTCATTACCCAGGACGATCTTCACATTCATATGAGTGAGCCATCCAACAGCTCAGCCATAAAGGTTTCTAACCTCCTGAACTCAAAAACCTTCACCTTCTCTCCTCTTCTGCCAGCCACTCCATCACCCCATTCTGGATGATGACATCACCTGGAACTGAACCAACTCTGAAGCCTCTTGTTTCAGAGGCTTCAATCCAAAAATGTGACCTCCAATTTCTGGCTCTCCAGTTCTCTTACTACTTTTCAAACTAATCCAGACCTCCAATCCTCTTTCTTCCTGGTCAGATCTGTTACTGCCATCAAGATATCCTGTTCTTTCTTCTCTGGCCTCGTGATGCATCCTTTCAAGCAATCTCTTGACATCGATATCCCGGCCACCTTCTCTAAAGTTGTCAATTCCACCCTCTGTCTTAAATCTGTTAAAATATTCACCTTAACTCCTACTCCTAAACTCCTGAAACCTGCTTTTTAAAAATTCACTCAGCCAGGCAGATGATCCCTCGATAGATGTACAAGTATCTAACATCAAGTGGGCCCTCAGCACTCTTCCTATTTAGCAACCTCTACCTACCCCAAAATGTATCTGTTTCTGCCCTTACCTTCACCTTCATTCTGTCCAGGCCCAGGAAAGGCCCCTTTTCTTCTCTCTAAAACATCTCAAATGTCTCCCATCATAAGAAAGAACTTTCTGAGTCCTACACCCTCCTAGCTTACTCCCTAAATTCCTCAGTCCCTTCTTAGACAAACTCTTTTAAAGAGTAATTTACAAATGCGCTCTCCATGTCCTCATTTCCAATTCATTTTTCCCCATCTTTAAAATTGACTTCTATTTTTACCAAAGTAAAACATGTCCATAAATTACAAAGCAAATAATGCCAAATGCTTTTCAGCACTTGACCTAAAAGGCTCTTACACAGATTCATGGCTCTGTCATTCCATGACTGCATAATATAAAATGCAGCCCACCATCCCACCTCCCAACATTATCTTCCCCCTTACCTAAAGCATTTTTTGTCTTACCACTTATCACCTCCTAACATAATATATATTTAGTCATTTGTTTATTATCTCTCTCTCCTTTCTAGAGTAAAAGATGTATTTTGGGGGGCCGGCCCATGGCTCACTCGGGAGAGTGTGGTGCTGATAATACCAAGGCCACAGGTTTGGATCCTATATAGGGATGGCTGGTTAGCTCACTGGTTGAGCGTGGTGCTGACAACACCAAGCCAAGGGTTAAGATCCCCTGACTGGTCATCTTTAAAAAAAAAAAAAAAGATGTATTTTTATAGGATCTGTGACACAGAGCAGACATATAATAGATGTATGTAGAATTAATGAAGACCTATTCTAATTATAATAGGATATTAAACTATAACTTTTTGGTCTGGTTCAGCTGATGCCCCCAAAGGCCAGGAACAATTCAATAAATGCGACTATTCCCCAATCCTAAAGGAAAGTGCTAGGATACTACAATTCAAAATACGTCCATGGACTGGTGCCAGTCTGAGAACTGTTATTACTCGTTCGTTTCAACATAAATACAGAAATTGGGAGTATTTAGAAACTTATGGAATAATCCGACATTGCCCTAGAAATGCAACCAGTCAGTAGACCTGCCCTGCTGAACAAATCTTTTTGGATGCTGCTGAATTCACTTAGTGAGTCATCTAAGATGTGCGTTGAATACCAGTCATGTATCAAAGGTTTGTGTGTAGACATGTGATGGATTAGAAATTTTAAAAAAATATATTCCCCACAAATGTGTGAAAAGTACTGTGCTAGACCATTGATGAAAGCCATGTTAAGTGACTGTGATATCAATTAGAGCAACATGAGCCCATCAGCCACTCCAAGAGAGGTGGACAAAGCCAGAAACCAAGAGAAGAGATTGTATGGAGAAAGCTGTTGATGCCTGAAACATTTCCTCCTGGAAGAGGGATTGGTGCACTTACCCTGAACCTTAAACAAGGGAAAGGGCTTCAAAGAGACCTCCTGAAGCACAAATCATGTCTCCCCGAAGTCTAGGGAACATACGACTGGCATATGATTCTCCCCAAAAGAAGCTAAAGGTGAAGACTATAGCTGGAATAATAGGTCTGCTTGGAATTGAGCTGCCCCTCCATGACAAGCAAAGGCACAATCCCATGCTTTTGGGGCCTGATATGGACCCCAAGGGAGAGGGAGCTAGCTTAAGTTTGTATTCAAAGGGATCCTATCCAAGAGGGCTTCACAGATGGAAGGAAGGACCAAACAGAGCAGGTAAATTATCAGATCGGGGAGCCAAGACAGGAATACACAAGCAAAGGAAAGACTTTCTCACATGAAAGGAACTACAACACATTCAGGGGGCACCAATGCAAGATCACAATTATATGGGCCGTGCAAAGCTAGGCCCTTGTTCCCTCCAAAGCAATCCTCTCTCCTTGGGCCTATCCTAGAACAGTCAGATGCAACAACTGGAGAGTATAGGAAGAAATAAGGAAGGAAAAGAGAAGAAACCAACCATGTCCTTTGCCACTTCAGCCTGAATCCGGCTCAAGTTGAAGGAAGGGAAAAATATTAACTTTTAATATGAAGCTGTGATAATACATAAATCCAGACTGGAGTTGTTTTTATTAGATGGGGCTAAAATCTTTAAAGCTTAAAAGCGACCCAAAAACTTCTGATTTATCTAAGAGTGACTAGTAAAGTTGTAGAATCTGTTCTAAGTTTTTTCTCAGGAGCAGAACATGATTTAAATGTTAATTGGTGAGAAAGAATAAATTTGATTTCTCTTTGTGCCCTAATTAATAAACAGATTATACACAAAAATGTGGTCACCTGGCTCTTTTTCGCACTCCCAGATATAACCACTTTCAACTATTTCTTATAGCATTCATCTTTATAGTTCTAAATAATATGTATGCAGTGGTATGTCTAGATTCATTAATTTTAGATGTTATCTATTGAGTTCCTACTATGGTAGACAAAGATTATAGCTTTCTTACATTATTTTTGCTTAAATTCATAGTCAGTGATTTTTATGATTAATTCCATGTTAATATTATTCACTGCTGAATTATGTAATATACCATGATTGAATTTTCTTGCTTATCCAAATCTATAAATAGATCAATCCACACAATAACATTATGAAGTTACTGACCCCCATTCTGTAGTTTAGGAGCACAGCCACAGAGATGCTAAATAACTCACTTGCCCAAAGGCACTAAGCTAGTAAGTGCTGAGGGCAGAATTTAAACTCAGGCTGTGTGGCTGCAGAACGCACGTTTTTAACCACTCCATTATACTGTTTATGTTTGCTAAAAGGTTTAAGTCTTAGCTAAAGTAAAATCAAACTGGGCCCAGACCATTAATAGAACAGGTGCTGTTGTAGCATATGATTTTTAAAATCAAACTGGGCCCAGACCATTAATAGAACAGGTGCTGTTGTAGCATATGATTTTTTAAAGTTTTTAAATTTCCATTCTCACGATGAATAGATAACTTTATTTTTTATTTTTTTATTTTTTAAAGATGACCGGTAAGGGGATCTTAACCCTTGACTTGGGGTCGTCAGCACCACGCTCACCCAGTGAGCTAACCGGCCATCCCTATATGGGATCCGAACCCGTGGCCTTGGTGTTATCAGCACCACACTCTCCCGAGTGAGCCACAGGCCGGTCCATGAATAGATAACTTTAAAGAAAGGTACTTTTGGATATATAAAATACAATCTAACTTGGCAATTCATCACGATAGCTGAGCCTATGATTTTCTTTTTTTCCACTCCTCCTCACTCTGACTTCTCACCTTATAACTTTCTCTTACTCCATGAAAGCTAAGTAATAACTGTTAAGAAAAAAAAGTAGAACAGTTTCATTATTAAAAATTTATTGAAATCCCACAGTTCCCTGGGGCTAAGGTTTGGAAGACAAAGCACAGTCTCTTTCCTCTAAGGTGACATAATTCTCATGATTAAAGTCAGAATGAGAGACAGAACTATGATGAAGAAATGACTTTGGAAAAATAATTGTAGTATGTTTCTAAGAAAGTAGCACTGTTCTGTTTTTTAACCCATCTGGCTCCATAATTAGTGAATGAGGTATTTTAAAATATCAATTAATAAAATACTTGTACAGTACCTAGTAATATAAAATACTCTTACTTAAAGTTACATATACCTAAGGAAATAAAAGAACAAGTGAAAATAACTAAGAATGTAAAGCAAACTAACTGCCAAAAGAATGAGACAATGCCTGATATCCAGTTGACTCATTTGCCTACTCCACCTCTCACCTTCAGACCAACAGTTTATTTTTATATTAAAAAAGGAACCATCCAGGATTTTAGGAGTAGGCTGTGGGCCAGAGAATTCTAAAACTCTCCAACCATACTCAATCTTTTGTCCTAAGAAGTGTCAATAATACAACTCAAAAGCACATCAACAATCTGATTTTTAACCCAGGTGGTTTCTCTTTATTAGTAAAAATCACAATTTCTATAATTTGTCATCAGTGGAAGAAATCACAACTGACTAACTCTAGGTCACACTTTATTAAGTGGGTGGCTAATTTCTGTGTCACAGAGACCAAAAAAAAAAAAAAAGAGCCCAGAGAAAATACGAGGAAGGTCAAGAATCTCGGCTAATGATTTCTCAGACACCTCTTGTTTAAAACTCCAAAGAGCTGAATGAGCATGGAACTCCACTTTAAAGTTTATGTTCAGGTTGAATGTATAATTTTTGCCCTTTTAAACTCCTGAGACAAAAGTTTATGCTCAATAATGTTTAAACTTCTCGGAATGCGGAGGGAGGAAAAAAGGCTGGAAGTAATATGTCACAACTGATTATCATCACAATTCAAGGAAAATGGTTACCCTGATGGCTAAGAAAAATAGGCTCATTTTTAACACTGATATTGGCCACCTAAAAATAATTGTTTCTCTGTGGCTGCAGTTAGGAAAATTAATAGCATGAGAGCACATGTCCTGTAAGGACCCCATTGCTTCTGAATGATATCCACACCCAATTATTCAGTTTTAGAGAAGGTAAATGGGGTATTTTACTGTATTTGGCAAAACAGCTAAAAATTATACTCTGTTCTCAATTATCCATGCCCATTTCTAATAGGACTAATATATAAATAAAACTGAAAGATAATTCTAAGGCATCCCAACTAAGGACAATTTCAAACTTTCATAATTAATCCTTAAACTGAGCTGGAAATGTGTAAAACATTGGCTTGCCTTCCTGTTTAGCAAGAGAAAAGTACACACATGAGCAGCAAAATGAAAGCAAATCATCTACCACTGGAAAACCAGCTCTTGAATAGAGTCACATAATGGAATGTGATGTCACTATTAAAGATTAACTCAAATCGATTAGGCAACTCAATATCTTGCATTTTAGCCATCATCAAAATTTCATGAGCTCTGTGAAAAGATATCAGTGTAATTTGCTGGTGTAAAGTAATACTGCAATGGAAGAATTCTACTTACTATGAAAAAATGGTTAGATTAGGCATCAAATACAAAGTCGAACAATGTGATGGCACATTGCCTTTTGGATCAGTTTTGTTTCAATAAAAATTCAATTAGCATCTCAATAAATCTGCAAAGAACAAAAATAGCAATCTTGGGGGAAAATCACCTTTTAGATATTAAAACAGACGAAAATGCCTATATAATTTCTAACCTATTTTACATTATTTATGTTTTAAATAATAAGCATATTTTATACACCATTCACCAATATTGTTTTTAAAATGTTGTAAGTAAAAAGCCAAAAAATAAGGAAATAATTCTTTGTTAAAATAGCCATGGGAATATTACCCCCTTCTGCCTTTCTAAAAATCTGCCAGTAATAAATATCTAAAATCTGGAAGTTATTAAGAAAAATTTAGGCATACTCTATGGAAAACAAAAGCCAGAAAAAGGACTTGATAAAGCAATGTACTGATGATATAAACTTCAAATAAAGGTTTGTTTTCTTTTTTCTAATGTCTTAAAACTTTCCTTATGGGATATTTCAAGCTTACACAACAAAAGAAAAGTATAAAGAATTGTCATTTACACATCACCCAGCTTCAAATTACCAATTCCTGGTCAGTGTTGTTTTGATCATATCCCTACCAACATTTTCTCCCCTACTCCACTGAATTATTTTGAAGCCAATCCCAGGGATCTTACTATTTCATCATTAACTATTTTAGTATGCATCTCTGAAACATAAGGACTATTTTTAACAAAATCACAATGCCATTATCAATCTAAATATTAATATAGGGCTGGTTAGCTCAGCTGATTAGAGTGTGGTACTGATAACACCAAGGTCCAGGGTTTAATCCCTGTACTAGTCAGCCATCAAAAAAAGACAAAAATTATATATATTAATATGAATTTCTTTCTTTTTTTTTTTTTTTCCTTTTTTGTCTTTTTTCGTGTCTGGCAACGGATCGCAACCCTCAATGTAGCGCCCGTACCGGACCGGGACCGGCAACGGGATCGCAACCCTCGGTGCTGCGCCCGCACCTTGCTCAGCCAGTGAGTGGGAACCGGTCTGTACGTGGGATCCAAACCCTCGGCAGGAGCGCCGCCGCACTCCCAAGCGGCGCACTGTAGCAGTGCGCCACCGGGCCAGCCCAATATGAATTTCTTAATGTCATCAAATATTCGGTGTTCAAATTCCCTCAATTTTCTCGGGAACTCTTTCTTTACATTTGGTCTGTTCATCCAAACAAGGCCTACACATCGCATTTGCTTGGTAGATCTAAGTCTCTTTTCATCGTGGTTTACCCCTCCCACTTTGTTTTCTTATAATTTATTTGCTGAAGAGACTGGGAGTGTTTGTCCTAGGGTTTCCCATAGTCTTATTTTCCTAACTGTACCTTCACCACATTGCTTAACATTCCTCTGTCTCCTGTATTTTGTATAAATCTGTAACTACAACTAGCGGTTTAACCTGACTTAGGTTCAATTTGTTTGGCAAGAACACTTCATAAGTATTAAGGTGTACTTTCACCAGGAGGCACTTAATATGCACTTGTCTGTCTTTTCGGGCTCAGCAGTCACTGAAGATCATCATCTAGGTTCATGACTTCATTACGGTTTGTAAAATGGTGACACTAATATCTTCATTCCTTCTCTATTTGATTATAGCAAAGACAGGATAATGCTTGATTCTTTCCCTTTACCACTTTTCGGAAAGGTGAATTGGTTCTCTAGCATTCTCCAAAGGTCACCAATGAGGTAGTTTTTTAAAATATCATAAATTCAGGGATTTTAAATATATTGATGTGTTTCAACCCACTATGATCATTATTCTTAATCACTGGGCAGTAGAAGCCCCCCCAACATCCTTTGGACATTACTGCCAGTCTTTGATGCCTCCTTGCTTTCTGGTTTGACAGGATGTGCTGGGCTCATTCTATATTTCCTGTTCCAGATCTGGAATCAGCCAATGCTCCAAGAAGTCTGTGATGGCTTATATGGGTGCCCCACCCAGATTCCCTCCACCCAGCTGGTGGACTCACCTCCCAGCTGCTGTGAGTGTTGGCTGCTAACAGCTCACAGCCACCCCCTTTTTCAGAGACTCCACCAGACTAAACTAACCTTCCTCACACCACTAGCAGCCCACAGCCAATGACTGAGATGAGAGACAAAAGGCTTCCTTCAAGTTGGAACTAACTATGCAGTGCAGTTCACACATTAGAGCTCAGTGTAAGATCAGGCCAAAGCTAGTCTCCAGCCAAGGCCACACTCTTGCTTATTAGCTTTTGCCCCCTGCCCTATCCTGATTTTCCTTACTCTCCTAAGAGCTCTCCCTCAATAAATCACTTTCATAAGAATCCACCTCTCAGTTTTGCTTAAGGAACCCAACCAAAGACAGCCTTAGTTTGTTTCAGTAAGAAATGGTATTGGGGGGGTTCTGGTCAAGATGGCAGAATAGACCATCCCCAGCGTTACTCTCTCCCACAAATCAACCAATTTCCACTATAAAAATGTAATAACAGCCAAGCTGGGGCCACTGGAGCTCAGGGGAAGAGGAGGAGAGACCTACAGAGTTCATGAAGATGAGAGAAACCATGATGAGAGAAAGAAAAAACTGCTCATAGTGTTTCGGGTCACTGCCGCTTTAAGGCTGGAACTGCTGAGCACATGGAGCAGGAGCCGGCTGAAGCCACAGCTGTGCGCTCTGGGTATAGTTGCTTGAAGGTGACAGGGGAGAAGAGGGCCTTGGTGGCCCCCAGGACAGCAAGACCACTAATAGGGTACCCATGGACCCATGCAGGAGTGAGGATCCAGAACAGCTGAAAAAGGGGAACCATTCAGAGGGTGGTGAGTCATCACAAGGGACTGGCACAGGGCCCTTTCCATGGGAAGTGTTTGGAGCATGGGCAGTAGGGGAGACAAGCTCACTGGGAGAACACTAGAATACAGCAAGGGCAGCCGATCTGCCCCACAATCAGCACAGGACCACTCAGAGGAGACTGGTCGGGAATGCAGAATTGCATGGGGTGCAGTTTGATGAAAAAACTCAGGCCCAGATCAGAGTTTCTACACAATCCAGGTGCACAGGGTCTCTAGAGAACCAGAAGTACCTATAAGGTCAACCATTAAACCCTGAGCTGCACAAAAAGCCTTCCCTAGGGAAACAGCAGCAGAGAAGCAATTTAGCTCAACCACACAGCTCAAGTACTGGTTCCCACAGGAAGTTCCCCAGTTTTAGAAGTAAGCAAAGGACAAAAAATTAGTTCCAGCCCAGGCACACCGCCAGCATTTCGGGGCCCTGCCTGGAGTCCTGAGGCATGGTTCTGGGGACCGGACCCCCCCCACACAAGCAGGCACACCACCAGTGCCAAGGACCATGCTGAAAACATCACCTCCATGTGGGTGGACCACCACAGCCACCACCGTAACCACAGCTTCTGTGAAAGTGGCTAGACGTCACAACCACCATGCAGATGGTTCACCAGCCACTGGAGTGCATTGACACAAGGAGGGTCACCAGCAGAGACCAAAGAAAAGAAGAGGATGTCTCTCTCCACAAAGTCCATTCCAGAGTGACAGAAGCAGCAGCTGCTCCATGATAATATTGGGGGACCTGAACACACCTCTCAGCATTGGACAGATCATCTAGGCAACAAATCAACAGAGTAACCATTACTCTTTCAGAAGGAGAGAAGAAATCTAGGGTTATCAGTGGTGGGAGGGTAGAGGAAGAGCAGGATAGGGAGAGATTGGACAAGGGGCATAAAGAATGAGTACGATTTTGGGCCGAGCCCATGGCGCACTCGGGAGAGTGCGGCGCTCCCGCCACAAGTTTGGATCCTATACAGGGATGACCAGTTCGCTCACAGTGCTCACTGGCTGAGCGTGGTGTGGCCGGTCTCAAAAAGGACAAAAGAATAAGTATGATTTGTAACAATATACATACTAGTAATATTGATTTGATCAACATATGTCAACATTGAACCCCCAAAATATGTATAATCAATTATGATTCAATAATAAAAAAAAGAAATGATATTAGGGGACTGGCCATTTAGCTAACTTGGTTAGAGCACAGTGCTGATAACACCAAGTTCCAGGGTTTGATCCCTGTACCAGCCAACTGCAAAAAAAAAAAAAAAAACAAAGAGAGAGAGAAGAAAAGAAAAAAAGAAATATTAGGATACCACAATATGGGCACTGCTACAGAATTGGTCATTGTTTCTAGACTTTTTCAGTGGATGGAACTAGAAAATACTTTTGTTAATGAATTTGTTGCGAGTTCAAATGGATATTTCCAATTCAATTTTAGGATTACAGGGATTTTCTTAACTTCTCTGATTTTATATCTGCAACTCTTTTCTCTCCCACTGAAAATCCTAGCTCCTAACAACTTCAAAATATCTATTTGCTAAGTAAAGTTTCTGAACAGTTTTTTGATGCAAGAACACAAACTGATCATGAAATAATATAATCTCTTGAATTAATATTCAAGATTACATTGATTCGATCAACCTTGTTTATTCCAGAGTATAATGTTGTAACTCATATGCAAATGTATTATACAATATCCCTTAAAACCTTGACTAAGAGTTCACATTCTAAGTAGATTGTCTTTTTTAAGAGTAATGATACCAACTGCCATTTCATCCATAGGAAACATGTCCTGCTATCTGATACTCAACGCACAGTCATGCCCACTGTGGGTGTATAACAAATGTTCTCCAATTAGTAATTAAATCCCTTTGTTAGCAATTGCTACTTGTAAATACCTTTTGTTTACCTTATGTCTCTGACACTTCATGATAGTTTTTTGTTTATCTTTTTTTTTTTTTTTTTTTTTTTTTTTTTTTTTTTTTTTTGTGAACGGCCGCACCGCGCTCAGCCAGTGAGTGCACCGGGGCCATCCCTATATAGGATCCGAACCCGTGGGGGGAGCGCCGCACTCTCCTGAGTGCACCACAGGGTCGGCCCTTGTTTATCTTTTGTAGTTGGCTGGTTCAAGGATCTGAACCTTAGACCTTGGTGTTATTTAGTTTTGTTTTAAAATATCTAAGTTTATATATTCCCTAATGTTATTACCAGTGGGGGCCTTTATTCTACAAACGTTTATTGTTATTATTCTACCTCCTTGCCCATAGTTGCTCTGTTTAAACTTAATTTTTTTTAATTGTGGTAAAATACATATAACATAAAATTTGTCATTTGAACCATTTTTAAGTGTACAGTTCAGGAGTTAAGTACTTCACACTGCTGTGCAACCAATCTCCACAACTCTTCTCATCTTGCAAATCTAAAACTCTATACCCATTAAATAACTTCCCATTCTCCCCTCCTCCCAGCCCCTGGAAACCACCATTTTACTTTCTGTCTCCATGAATTTGACCACTCTAGATACCTCATATAAGTAGAATCATACAGTATTTGTCTTTTTGTGACAGGCTCATTTCACTTAGCATACTGTCCTCAGAGTTTCTACAGGTTGTAGCATGCATCAGAATTTCCTTCTTTTTTAAAGCTGAATAATATTCCATCACGTGTATGTTTCACCTTTTGTTTCTCCATTCATTCATCAATAGACACTGGGGTTGTTTCCACCTTTTGGCTGTTGTGAACAGTGCTGCTATGAACATGGGTGTCCAATTTTGCTTTGAGACCTGCTTTCAATTCTTTTGGGTATATATCCAGAAATGGAATTGTTAGCTCATATGGTAATTCTATTTTTAAATTTTTGAAGAACCACCATACTGTTTCCCATAGCAGCTGAACCATTTTACATTCAAACCAACAGTGCACAAGGATGTTTAAATTTAATTTTAACACCAGATTAACTCAGGTGTCTGCTATGTTTTAAATGTTGTGTCTCACCCAAAATTCATGTTTTGAAATTCAACCACCACTGTGACAGTATTAAGAGGTGGGACCTTTTGAGAAGTGATTTAATCATAGGGGCTATGCCCTCATGAATGGATTAATGACATTATAAAAGAGGCTTCAGAGAGCTACCTTACCCTCTCTTGCTTTCTTTCCCTTACCCTTTCCACCAGATTAGGATGCAGAGAAACAAGGTGCCATCAATGAGAAACAGTTCTTTACCAGACACCAAAACTCCTGGCACCTTGATCTTGGACTTCCCAGCCTCCAGAACAGTGAGAAAATAAATCTCTATTATTTATAAATTACCCAGTCTCAGGTATTCTTTTATAGAAGCACAAACAGACTAAGACAGTATCTGACCCTCTTCCATCTTAGCAATGCTAAGCTGCATGTTTGTAGAGGGGGTTAATGAGGGTACATCAGTGGTATTCCCCAGCATCAGAGCTGATTATCTACTTTACCATTTGATAATTGAATAGAAGGTGTGAGGGCTGCAGCATGGACTTGGTAGTATTAGACCAAAGTGGACTTGCCAATATGTTGGTACCCTAGGGTAGCCAACATAGATAACGTGGGCTACAAGCAGGATCCCAAAGATATATCACTACTCCCTGTGAATGAGTCACATTGAAAAGGTGAATAATCTTCCAGTCAACTGGAATCTATATTCTTCTCCCAGAAATTTCTCACTCAATTCCCTAAGTGTTCTCTGAGATAGAGACTAACACAGTATAAACACAGGAGACAAAAGATTACAAGGGGAGGGATATCTGCCTCCATTTAGTCTTATGACCTTGGGCCAATCACCTATTTTCTTAGACTTAGTTTTGTCAAATTGGGTTAATAGTATATGCCCTACCCAATACACATAGTAGTTGGTCAGATTAAATGAGCTAATGAGGGCCGGCCCGTGGCTCACTCGGGAGAGTGCGGTGCTGATAACACCAAGGCCCTGGGTTCGGATCCCATATAGGGATGGCCGGTTCGCTCACTGGCTGAGCGTGGTGCTGACAACACCAAGTCAAGGGTTAAGATCCCCTTGCCGGTCATCTTAAAAAAAATAAATAAATAAAAAAATAAATGAGCTAATGAACATGCTTTGAAAAATATGAAGTGCTACTTAACTACAAAATGTTACTGCAAAGCAATAGTTTTCCTAAACCATTACTGTCATTTCCAGAACTGACTTCTCCTCACCCTAAGTATAAAATAAATTTTGTTTGGATAAATTCAATTTTCACAGACTGATCTTCTTGAACCAGACTCATCATTTCACAGCTAGAAAAAAAATAGAGGAAATATTAAGAGAAATCAGATGGACCTTTACCACTCACTTGGAGGTAGTTTAAAAGGGTGCTAAAAAGGTGATATTTGGAAAAATTAAGAATTAGACGTAGGAGGTGTCGGTGATGGGCCATAATAATCATATACATTGTATACTGACAAAATAAAAATTTAACGAAAAAAAAAAAAAAAAAAGATTAGACGTTTAAAAAAAAAAAAAAAAAAAAAAAGAATTAGACGTAGGAACAAAGGTCCAGAGAGATAGAACCATGAGCCTAGAAAAGAAACAGTTTATTGATTATCGAGTACAATTAACTTGCTGCTAATTACAGCTATCTAATGATGGGAGATCTGTCACTAAAAGTACTAAAAGCAGACGGGAATCTAGCATTAGGAGAAATGTTAAGTCAGATGAGTCACTTAAGTCATAAGATCCCTCAAACTTTAACATTCTTTGATTCACAATGACTGATAGGAACACGGTACCAGGTGGGCTACGCTTCATCCTCTCCACAGAGGATACAACAATGGGAAATGGTCTTAAATTGTAACCCATGGGATTTAGGGAAAAGATAAGGAATTGTCTCAGGCCAACATGGCTGTTAAATTTCAAAGAGAATTCTGAAGGAAACTATGGTTGTGTCCTTTAAAATAAAGGAATTTATTCCCATCTTCCCAGAACAATTTAAGGATTTTTCTGGTTAGAGGAAAACTAATAAATTAAACCATCTTTGAGGGGGCTTTCTTTTCAGTCCTTTGATCCACAGTTGTTAATGAAAACTTTGAAGTATAAGTGGCCATCTAAATGTTTCCTTTGCTCAGAGCTTAAAGAATTTAAGGTTTGTTAAGACAACAGGTAACCCTGAGTACAAGATACAAAAGGAATAGGAACAGGCCTTGCTGCTGTCAAAATACTGACCTCAAAGAGAATTATGAGTTAGAAAGACATGCTTATTTTCCTCCACACAGAGCACAAAAATCCCTTCACCAGGTAACCCTGGTTTAACGAGTTGAGAGACTGAACACTGTCTAGACTTGCACTGTTCATTCAATATAGTCTTCCCACCTTGCATGCGTCTGTGCACCAATTACTCTTATACCTATTGACGGCAAATTCATAATAAATGAAATCTTTTATAAGATTCCATTAATTAAGGACCTAGAAATGGAGGTATAGCGATGTGTAACAAAGAGTAAACTCAATGGGTGTCACTCAATAAAATTGTTTTCAGGCAGTTAGCAAATGAAATTTGACTTTATTAATTAATTTATTCTGTAAAATTCCACAGAGGAAAAAGGAAACAAACGTTTCCTTTAAGAGCTTTGTATTTGCCAGTTAATTAGCCAAAGTAAGGTATGAGCTGTACAGTCCAGCCTTCCACAGAAGGGGAAGTGTCCTGAGGTTATACAAATAGAGCTGCCTGGTCCTACACATTAGAAAAGGAGAGGGAAAGGGAAAACTGTTTAATAATCTAAGCAGGAAAGGAACAGAAAAACACCCTGCTTATATTTTCAGTGATATCGAGGATGTGTGTGTGAGTCTTTTCTATACTACCGCAAGCTCCCAACCACAAAGATGACCTAAAATACTCATAATATTAATTTTTAAAAATTGAAAGTATGCAATGTTCCAAAATATCCTGTAGCCTTACAACCTAATCTGAAATCAGAAAAGCAATTTCCCCAAGACTCAAAAATAGAAACTAACAACAGATGAAAAAGAAGGGTGAGTTCAAGGAAGTGGTTTAGTAGGGGAGAGCACAAGGAAGAGAAAGTCATGAGTATGTCTGGGAAATCCTTTTCTGCTACTTTCTCTAGTCTCTACCTGAGTGGACTTTTCCTGGCCTAAGATGAGTATCCCTACTCATGGGTCAGGGGCCCTGGACCCATCTCTGCTTAAGGCATCTGTATTTCTTTTTTTTTTTTTTTAAAAGATGACCGGTAAGGGGATCTCAACCCTTGGCTTGGTGTTGTCAGCACCACGCTCAGCTAGTGAGCAAACCGGCCATCCCTATATAGGATCCGAACCCGTGGCCTTGGTGTTATCAGCACCGCACTCTACCGAGTGAGCCACGGGCCGGCCTAAGGCATCTGTATTTCTGATAGAAGAGTTAGACGTTATCTGGGAACCTCAGTCCTCTCCTCAAATTCTCAACACTGAAGGACCCCAAGACTCAGTCCTCAACTCTCTTCTCTTCTCTATCAATATTCACTTCCTAGATCAACCCATCAAGTCTCATGGATTTAATAACATCTATGTACTAATGACTCCCAAATCCAAACTCACATCTTCCATGAAATCCAGGCACAAGAACATCTAATAGATACTTCAAATTTAACATATACAAATTGGAAATTTTTATTTCTACCCCTCAACCTAAACCTGAACTTTCTCCATATTTACCATTTCAGAACACATAACCACCCAATCACTTGTGCTAGGCCTGCATGTCCTCCAACTCCTTAGTCAAAACTGTCAGGTTCAATAATCCAGTTGCTCCCTCATGGTGGGAGTCCAAAAGTAAGGGGCCAAGGTCTTGCCAGCAGGGGGAGCAAGCTATAATTTGGGCAATGAGCTGGGAGCACCGGCAATTTTTCATAAGATATTCTACCAGGTCAGTGAGAAAGTTTCAGGATTCTAAGTCACAGGGAAATGTAGGCAATTCTGTTATAGTGTGCAAAAAACTGGAATCGGTGAAATATAACAGAAATAGAGTCAGCATGCTTGATTATTTTCTAGTGTTCTAAAGCTTTTATTTCCCTGTCCCCCACCTCCAATCCCAAATACATACACACTTCTTGGTCCTAAGAGTTGATATACACTAACAGTTTAGTGTGAGTGGGCTGTAGGACAAAATGGCTCCTGCTGCTTTCTAGATGCTTCCACAGAAAAAGCAAGCCTATAAAAATGCACGGCAAAAATGGGGTTTATCTATGATTTTCAATACCATTTTAAAATAGGTTTTGATTGATGTCATAGTTAAGGAAAAAAAACAAAGATCTCATCTATATCTACCATCTAGACAGGTAAGAAAACTGAAACTCAAAGTGATTAAAATACTTTAGGAGGGTTGATTAGGGTAAACTTCTAGCATTAGAAATATGATCATTTGGAATTCTCCATTCTCAAACTGCTCAGGTCAAGAGTGTCTGCTTTTAAATGTTAGCTCCATTATCTACCAGCTGCATGACCTTGACAACTTTCCTCCTCTGGAAAGTGAGCACCTACCACAGAGAATTGCTGGGAAGATGAAACAAGAAAGAAAAAGGGAAGAGTACAGAACAATGCCCATGTGCTGCCAATGAGGTAAGCACACCGCAAACATGAGCGCTCTTGTTTTGATGATGTTAATGATGATGATGATGTTTACAAATGCTAAGGTTCAGGAACCAAACAAATGCTTTGTAATGTCACAAGAGTACAGAAATGGAGATCTCAATCTAACTACCTTTTCTGCTCCAAGATGGCAAAAAATTCCTAAGCATCCTGGTGACATGTTTTAATACACAGTACAAATCCCAAAATATATGTACTGAGAGAAAATCAGGATAAATTTTTAGTTTACTCACCCTTAGAAACATCTAATTTTCCACAGGAGTGAAATAAAAAACATGTATATATTATTAATTAAGTTTATACTAGTGATCCCCATTACCAACTCTTGTAGGCACATTTGGGTATAAATAATGAATTCAGAATAATAAATAGGTTAGAACAGCCATAGATGTTAAAGTATAATGCATCCCACATGACACTTCATCAAGAGGATGGTCCTGCTGAAAGCTGGCTGAACCTGCACTGTCACATTTTCTGATTCATCTCCTTTGCAGCTACTTCTGTTTCAGTCTTTCTCACTGGCGGGCCTATTTCTTACTCAGAATGCCACTAGAGATGCCTGGAGTGCTTCATATAAAGTCATTCAAATAATCCTGAAATCACCATAGCTGATTTATTTTTATTCCATCTCCAAACCGTAATCTCAGTTGCTTTCCCAGCAACATGTGGTAACAATGATTTCTCCAAATGTGAAAGTTAGAAAAGGACAGGCTTTGGGGCACGTGTTGAATAGGGTAGCTCTAACAGGTACTACTGACTACACCTAACCAAACTCAGAAGAGGACACAAAGCCTCAGCTGAAGTCCACACATGGCATAAAAACAGGGAGATGTCAGCAGAGGCCGTAAGGGTCCAGAAGACTGCGCAGGAAGCATATGAAAAAAGGAGCTAACAGCCTCCTCACTAGCCACTGACAATTTCCGGTCTCCAAGACAATGGGTAGGAGATGCAGTAAAATGGAGGAAGTGAGCTGTATCTGCCCTAAAGAAAACTCCAAAGAATGTTATGGATTTTTTTGCCCCAAGCAACTGAGTAGTCTCCACTGCTATTTCCTGCCCTCTAATCCTCTCCCTTCCATCTAATCCTTCAGGACACAGGGTGAGGCCAGCCTCAAATTCCCCATCAGCAGTCAGCATCAGATGCCAGCAGGCCATGGGTGAGGCCCATTAAGCCCCTATTCCCCTCACTCCTAGACAACTGCAGTAGCTACTTAATCTCCTATCTTGCTCCCCAACTCACTTTGCACATGTTTAATCTTCCTAAAATCGTGCTTTGATCATGCTACTCATCTGTTTCAGTGTCTCCATGAAGCACAGAAAATAAAGTTTAAACCAGTGTCCATCTGTAATTTATTTTGGCCCCAATATATTTTCCTAGCTTCACCTTGTTCTTCTCTCATATAAATCCCCACCTCCAGTTAAACAGTTCTCAGTACTTTTGCTTACTCCACTTCCCAGGCCCAGCATCTGCTGCATGGCCAATATCTACCCATATCTTAAAGCCCAGCTCAAGCCCAGCTCTTCCATAAATTAATTATCCCCTAATGACCCTGTTTGGGGGAGAGACTCTCTCTGTTCTCTGAATTCATGTAGGGCTTACTACTTGTACCATTATTTCATAAGCTATTTTTCATGTATAACCATCATTTATTCATTTATTCAATACAGTGCATTCAGATGCCAGATGCCAGGAGATATTCTAGACCACATGATATGGCCCTCAAAGAACTTACGGTCTAGGGGAGGAGATGAAAGGAAGGAAGTGTTCATTCTGAGCAGTTACCATGCAATCTCTTTCCACATGTCAGCTCATGATCCTCAAAACTCTAGGTAGACATTGTTATTATCACTTTATAATAAAGAAACTGAGCCTCAGAGAGTGAAAACAACTTGACGAAGGTCATCAGGTATGTTCTTTATTCTCTGCTGTCCCTGTACCTTCTCAGAACTCTGCCCATCTCTGCCTTGCTCAGTCCCTGGGAGGCTGATCTTTATGATCTGCACCAACCAAGCTCCTTTAACCTTTGGATTCCAGTTGGGTTGGTCAATGGGAGGCACCAGCAGGAGCAAAGAAGGCACTATATTTTCACCCCCTGCTCCCTCCTGACTCACTGGGTTCTGACACTGGCTGCATTCCTCAGCTGCAGCTTCTGTGGAAGGGCTCCTCCATGGCTCCAGGCTCCAGTTCTTCCTACTCGGATCCAGTAAGACCACTGCCTTCTGCTTCCCCTTAAGGCCATGAGTAGTAGGCAGGTAGGTCCCATTTGGAGGTTGATGAGGGTGGGTAGCCCTGCCTACACCTCTGTAAATAATCCCTTCATTAAACTCTCTTCAGCTAAGTCCTCTTAGCGTGCCAACTGTTTCCTGCAGATACACAGAGCAGCATTTGAACCCATGTGGGCCTAACTGCATAGTCCTTCTTTTTCACTGGCATAGCTGCTAGTTGGAGGTTTGTACAAATTGCTGAGGATCAAAACAAAGGGCACCTCACTCTGATAGGGATCAGAAAAGACTTCACTGAACAAGTCATTTGAGCATGAGTCAGTCTGAAGAGGTGAACTGAAGTTCACCAGGCAAAGAGTGAAGATAAGTATTCAAAGACAAAGTGGACAGTGGGTTCAAAGTTGCAGAGGCATGAAGAATATGTCTTATTAACCAAGGTAGTTATGTAGAGGGCTCACAAGGGAACAATGGTGGTTGATGGTTTCGAAACTCTGATAATGATCACTTCTCTATCCTGATCCACGTGGGGAGATTAGAAGCAAATAATGAAGCAAATAACTAGCTAGATTCTCAGCAAGAGAACCAATTCACCTATTCCCCACCTTCGATTGATCCCCATCACAGAAGATAAGTGCAACTATTTAGTAAATATGCAAGCCCCTTATGATCTGGCCCTACCTAGCCCATCCAGTCTCAGCTACCAGCACCACCTCAAGCTGTTCACGGAGTATGCCATACCTTTCCATGCCTCTGTGCTTTTGTATATGTTCTTTTCATATGGAATACCTACGTCCACTTTCTGTGTGATAAACTCCTTCTTATTTTGTGTATATCTCTGCAGTAACACTCTCATAGCACAGAACATGCATTATATTTACTTGTTTGTGTGTCTGTCAATTGACTCAATTGTGAGCTCCTAGAAACCAGGTACTCCAGGAAGGTAACAGAGTGTAGAGGAAAGTGCTTGGGCCCTGGATGCCTGGATCTAAATCCTAGACTCTGCCCCAAACAACTAGGTAAACTTAGGTAAATTATTTACCCTCTCTTAGCCTCAGTTTCATTGTCCATAAAATTGGAAAAATAACATCTACCTCACAGGATTTACTAAGTGAGTGATATAAAATAATGCCTGTTATACACTAAGCCCCCAATAGCTGTTAGTTATCAATATGTATCTGTATGTCCCTTACTTCCTGTATATAAAAAAGCATATGTTTGTTGAATGAATAAATTTTCCTATTTCATATTTCTCTGCATAGATACCAAATTCTACTTAGATAGCTTTAGTTTTCTTAAACCATGAAAAGAAGACTGTCATCTCTAAATATGTATTTTGCAATTGGTTAAAGACAAACAGGACCTTTTCAATAAAGGAATTTAGCTTCTTGTCATTGCTGTTGGCCTGGTTACTGAGTCATACATTCTCCTGGCTTTCTAGTAATCTCCACATGTGCCTGCCACAGAGTTACCCTACAGAAGAGCAGTTCTGTTTTAGTAATTCATAAAGACTTATTATCAAGTCAAATCTTGATGACTTCCCTGGATTGGCAAGAGAAACAACAATAATAGGCTCCCCACAGCATAGGGATACAGATATTTTTTAATGCTAAAGCAATGTAAAATAATTGCAGTCATGAAGTACTTTTTAAAGTTTTTAAATGGCATCTAAGCCCCAAATCCTTAACTGTCACAGCCTTGGTAAAAAGACCATGTGCCAGAACCCAAACCAACAACAAAAAATCAGCACACATAGGATAATGTGCTCAGGAAGTGAGAAGGAGGTGAAGACCAGATCCAAGTTGAGCCCCGAATTTCCCAGGAAAGGCAGCACTGTAGCCAACAGAGACAAGGGTTGTTTGGTAAGAAAAGGACAATGGTGCAGCCTTAACACAATATAAAGGCCATACCTGAGAAGGCCAGGACCCTTACAGAGTCACCCTGGGCTGTGTGCAGAGAGAAGTACAGGTTTTACTGGCTCAAGAGCCTCCTGGACAGGCTCAGACTCCAGCCCCAACTTCCCTCCATTGCTTCTCCTATCCCGATACTGGCTTTGTCACTGTCCTCTTCACCAACTCTGATCTTGTCACTGCCACACCTCAGCTTTTTGACTCTATGGCCCCAGCCTCATTCTAGACCCCCAGCTCCAATGAGGCTGCGGATCCACCAGCTTTTCTATCAGGGTGCCTGACAGTGACTAACTCTTTTCTCTTTGGCAACAATCTACACCAGCACCTTCTCTGAAACCACATTCCTTGCTGGAACTCATATGAGTACACTGCCACTTGTTGGGGATAACAACAGGATAACCTGATTATTTTAAGTTAATCTGATAATTTTTTTTTTTTTCCCCTTTTTGTCTTTTTTTTTTTTCATGTCCGGCAACGGATCGCAACCCTCAGTGTCGCGCCCGTACCGGACCGGGACCGGCAACGGGATCGCAACCCTCGGTGTTGCTCCCGCCCCTCGCTCAGCCAGTGAGCAGGAACCGGTCTGTATGTGGGATCCGAACCCTCGGCGGGAGCGCCACCACGCTCCCAAGCGGCGCACTGTAGCAGTGCGCCACCGGGCCGGCCCTAATCTGATAATTTTTAAAAACTAAGAACAACCACACATTTGACGGTGCGTTTAATATTCTTACATGATTCTCTACTTTTTTTTCATGTCCGGCAACAGATCGCAACCCTCAGTGTTGCGCCCGTACCGGACCGGGACCGGCAACGGGATCGCAACCCTCGGTGTTGCTCCCGCCCCTCGCTCAGCCAGTGAGCAGGAACCGGTCTGTATGTGGGATCCGAACCCTCGGCGGGAGCGCCACCACGCTCCCAAGCGGCGCACTGTAGCAGTGCGCCACCGGGCCGGCCCTAATCTGATAATTTTTAAAAACTAAGAACAACCACACATTTGACGGTGCGTTTAATATTCTTACATGATTCTCTACTTACAGGCCGTCTCATTGAAGCACCTTGAACAGAGTGATAAAATTCTGGCTGGACTCGGCTATTTTTCTTGATTCTTCGTTTCCTCACTGATGTTTCTTGTTCACTCTGATGGTGAACTTCCACCAGGGGCTTTGCTTCTTCCAGACGGGCAGCTGCAGCCACTGCAGCTCGTCTTCTGATATGCCGAGGGCTTGCTCTGAATCCCTGTGGTAGAAAACACAACAGATCAAATGCAGATTTGTATTGAGTTAGTTTAGAAGTTTTCCGGGGTAGTTATACAAAGAGCTCCAAAAATCACCACACTCACTGAGATCATTTACATCTCCAAAAGGAGCATGGAGAAGAAGACTCAACATGCCAGGTTTATCCACAAGTGTTCCGGAAAGCACCCCAGTGTTTCAGGGCCCTGAATGATTCAACAGTACGAAATGTTTTGAATCCAATAAAGCCAGTCCAAAATGGAAAAAAAAAAAAAAAGTGGTGAGCACACTGCTTTACTTATATACCAAGCAAACTGTGTGTGAAGAAGGCCACTCTGGCATGAAACGGTATAGGGAACAGGACAGAGTGTCATTCCAGGATAAAGTGCCACTCTTCATTCCTGAGAGCCGACTCTGTCTGAAGGAAGGAAAGCAGGAATGCAAAGCATCATTGCAAAACACCATAAAGGAAAGATCCAAAACTAAAATAGAGGCAATGTGGTAGAACAAAGGGTAGGGGTTTTGGTGTCAAATGGGCCTGGGTCCAAATGCTTGTTAATGATGGCTACACAAATTTATTAGACATTTCTCAGTCCACTGTTCTAATCTATAAAATGTATAATTCTACTCACATGGCTTTTAAGTTTTAAATAAGATAATACATGTACAATTCCAAGCACAGTATCTGGCAAATAACAGGTGTTCAACAAAATGATTATTTTTCTTCTCTCTTAAAAGTGAGTATGACGACAACTCATTATATGTTGGAATAAGTCCACTAAGCCATACTGTGCATTTAGAATGTGCAAACAATTTTAGAAAATACCAAAGAATTACATAAAATAGTTTCTACCCTCATGTAACTTACAATTTACTCGAGAGCAGAAGAAAAAGTCTAACAGAGTTCACGAACACACAGGAATATGTAATTTAGAGTTAGTGGGCAATTCAGGACTCTTGGTGCTGGCAGATCTCAGAGAAGGAATCAATGAATGAAGCTGAGAACAGTCTATTTGTCTTAGCTGAGTGGACGGCACTTGAAGAATGAATAGAATTTATATTCCAGGCAAGAGAAACAACACAAGGAATGAATGAATAAGTAAATTGATAGATGGATGGATGTATAAATGGGCTGGCTGGTCAGCTCAGTTGGTTACAGCGTGGTGTTGTAACACCAAGGTAAAGTGTTCAGATGCCCATACTGGCCAGCCGTCAAAAAAAAAAAAAATTATAAAAAACTTAAAGGTTGCATTAAAAGCATAAAGAACGGGGAGTAAGAATTTGAGGTGGAGAAGCAGTAAGAGAAAAGGCCTGAGAATGATTCTGTGGGATATTGAAAGATTAATGTGTACAGAGGGATTATCATTGAGGGACCTGGAAGATGGGCTAGAGTCTGATTATGAAGACCCTGTATACCAGGCTGAAGGATACCAAGGAGAGAAAAACAAAAGTAGGAGGTGACCCACAGAGTCAAAAGTAGCACTGAGGTCAACAGAAATCAGTAAAGAGGAAATGCAAATGGATTTGGCAAAACTGAGGTCATTGTTTGGGCTCTTCTCATCCCCAAACACATTAGCCTGTTCCCTTGTGTGCATGCTCAGCTGGTCCTCCTCAACTCAAAATAGTCCCAGAAGATCCCCATAGCTCCCACATAACCCAGGAGGTACCACGGCAGCTGCTGGAGAAGAGGATTAAGGAGAAGAGGGGGCCCAGCCAACAGCGAAACTGCAAACACGTCAGAACCAACAACCACACAGGCTGCCTTTTAAATATGCAGGTTTCTGGACACCCACCACACACACACACACTCTCTCTCTCTCTCTCTCTCTCTCTCTCTCTCTCTCTCTCTCTCTCTCTCTCCCCCTTCCTCTCTCCTCTCTCTCTCTCTCCTTCCTTCTGAATTAGACTACTGGGGTTAAGGCCAAGAATTTCATTTTTGAACAAGCTCCTTTGCTAATTTTTCTGCACTTTGAAGATTGAAAACCTCTAGGAGGCAGAATTTAGTGTAACCACTAGGTGGCATTAATGCCCATAGCCCCCTCATCCTTTCTAGTTCAGAAATGTATGTACTGGTAGAATGAACAAAGTATTTGATAATATACTAGCTTCTGCAACAGTGGAGTGAACTGAGTATACTTATTTGGTCAGAATATAGATTCTCCTTCTCTTATGAGTCATAAGCAACCACATTTTGCTTAACTTATATTATTACCAATAGTCCTCAGTGGCCTACACATTCTAGAAACACTGACGGGGGAGGGGAGATTACGGAGACCATATAAAACTCCCTTAAAGTGACCCCCCCCAAAAAAGATAAAAACATGTCGGTACAGCCATTTTGGAGAGCAATAACGCAGTGAATCCACATCCCTGTACCCACCCTTGAGAAATTATACCAAGAGTGCCCAGGAAGGTATTCAATGCAGAATTATTTATGATACTGAAAATCTGAAACAACTTAAATCAGTCTTTCCTAAACTTCAAACATTTTCATTCCACCTTCACATTGTTTTTCCAGATCTGAGCATCACCATGCAGGCCTCCATGATTTCTGTTATATCCAAGTATACACTTGTACTATTTTTAAATAACTTTTTATAAGCACACAGACTTTTGTAGTACACAGACTCTGCAGCCAGACTATGCAGGTTGAAATATTGCCTCTGTCATTTCCTACTTGTGTGACCTTGGGTAGTTACTTAACCATTTCCTCACCTTTAAAATGGGGATTAAAAACAATACTTACCTCATAGGGTTGTTGAGAAGAATAAACGAATTAATGTACATAAAGTACATAAAAGAGTGCCTGGCATGTAGTAGTATATAAGTTTTGGCTATGATTACTATGTATATTACTCGCGTGAATAAAATATATTATTGAACCCAATAGTGTGTTATTAATCAGATGTAAAAAGAAAAATGAGTCACACTGCTGGTGTGCCTTGCTGACAAATGCATGTGGGGTAACTGATCATTAGGAGAGCATTCTTTGCTCCAGAGAGTCCCAGGCATTTACTCTCCAGAGAGTAAACTATCTGGGCTTAAATATCAGCTCTATTGCTTATGAGGCATATGATCTTCGCTAAGTTACTTCTCTGTGCCTCAGTCTCTTCATCAGTCAAATGGATGTAATAGTACCTCTCATAGAGTTATGATGGTGTTTAAATGAGATAATCCACATTAGGCACTTAGAACAGTACAAAGCATATAAAAAGTAGTTATCATCATTATTACCACTTCACTTACTGCCTGGATCTTGCAGCAGCAATTTACACCAGCAGTTCAGAGTTATGATTACAAACACTATAAACAACACGGAGCCATCAGTGGGCAGTCACCTTTTTTTTTCCCTAAAGCACTGCATAGAATTATAGCTCTTTGGTTTACGACACTTGCTTGTCCTAAATACTCTAAAACATAAGCCACAACTTTTAACAGAAAGAAATTTTATCTCAAAACAGTAGGTGGTGCTATAAGCTCTCAACAGATACGAAGATGTGATGGTGTCAGCATAAAGTCAATTTCTATCTCTATTCATTTGATCTTAGCTGGATGCCATACTCTTTAACCATCAGAGGATGGATACTTGGTAAGTAGACTTCTACCATTGTTAAGCCACCCAATTTATCAGCACCTTTTGGGTAATAATTTCTCAAGCTGCACAGTTGTGTGTGTGTGTGTGTGTGTGTGTGTGTGTGTGTGTGTGTGTGTGTGTGTACAGAACACTTAACATGAGATGTACTCTCTTAAATTTTTAAGTGCATAAGAGTATTGTTAACTATAAGCACAACGTTATACAGCAGATACGCAGAACTTATTTATCTTGCATATTGAAACTATATACTTGTTGAACAGCAACTCCCCTTTTTCCCCTCCTACCATTTCCTTCTTTGATTCTATGAGTTTGACTCTTTCAGATACCCCATATAAGTGGAATTATGCAGTATTTGTCTTTCTATCACTGGTTTATTTCACTTAGCATAATGGTCCTCCAGTTTCATACATGTTGTTGCATATGGCAAGATTTCCTTCTTCTTTAACGCTGAGTAATATTCCATTGCATGTATATACCACATTTTCTTTATCCATTTATCTGTCAACAAACATTTAGGTTGTTTCCATATCTTGGCTATTGTGAAAAATGCTACAGTGAACATGGGAGTGCATAGATCTCTTCAAGATCCTGATTTCAATTTTGTTGGATCACCACCCAGAAGAGGGAAAGCTGGGTCATATGGTAGTTCTATTTTTACTTTTTTGGGGAACCACCATACTATTTTCCATAGTGGCTACACCATTCTTACATTCTCACCAACAATGTACAAGGGTTCCAATTTCTCTTTCATCCTTGTTTTTGATGATAGCCATTCTAACAGTGGTAAGGTGATATCTCACTGTGGTTTGATTTGCAGTTCCCTGATGATTATTGATGTCTTGATATATAGTTAAGTCAAGATGCTTTACAAACTACTCTAGATCTTGCCTCAATAACTCAGAAGGCCGATGGCCAAGGCTCAACAAATTAAAGTCTCTCTGCTTGGACTCTGAATATTAAATGGAGGCATGTAAAGACTGAAATACCACTAGAAAATCATTAGTGCCAGTGACCTTCTGAAGCTGCCTAGTTTTGTCTCTTCTAACCAGGCAGTCAGTCTCAATTGTGTTTAATCATATATCTGTAATAGATTCTCTTTTGGTCTAAGTCAATCAGAATCAGATTCTGTTGCCTGCAAACAAAAACCTCCAATGCATATGTTTTTGTTATACTTTCAGATGGTTAGCTATTCTCCTTGGAGGCTGAATACTCAGACTTAACCAGGCTGTTTGGCTGTGTAGACTGGTATAAAAAGGGAGGAAATATTAGTAGCAATAATTTACTAAGCACCTTTTAGGTGCTAAGCCTATTACATCCACTTCACAGACAAGCAAACTGAGGCTTTTCAGGGTTGAGTAATTTACCTAAGGGCAAAAACTTGCATTTAGAAAAGCCCAGATTAGAACCCAGATTTATCTAACTCCAACCAGTGCCCTTCATCTGCTCTTATGCAGAGAGATTATAGGGCAGTAGTGCATTCAGAACTAAGCTTCTACATATATGCACAAGATCAGGAATGTAAGGGGACTGATTAAAACAAGAAAAGGTCTATAAACAATTTAGACAAGTGAGCAGAAATTTTAAAAATTAACACTTTCAGGTAAGAATTACTGTCATATAAGGTCAAACTACCATCAAGTTTACTGATAAAGCATCCGAACAGATGGAAACTTGACAAAATGAATCTCAGAGGACTTACATAAAATTATTTTTGTGTTATTACTAAACCTGAAAAACTAAGGTGCATAGGTATACAAGATATAAATTTACCATATAAAAATATTATGAAGATCAATAAGCTGTTGTTAATGAAGCATATAAAACCATAAAGACTGAATGATTCCCCTCATGCCAGGTTAGAAATGAGGTGTATAACAGAAGTTCTCAGATCTGTGGATAAAATTCGAGGGAGATGAGGAGAGTAGTCAATGAATATGCATGGGGAAAAATTATTTCTTTATTTTCACTAACCTCTAATTGAAATTTAGCGCATGGTTCAATTATGAATGTAGGACATAAACCTGGTATCATTAGCAGTACCTGTGACTTTTGCTACCATAAGTAATCACAGATATTAAAATATTACATTACAGTGGCTTCAGATATCTTGAAATACTGTTTATACTCATTAGTTTGAAATCACAGTAGTTAGTTGTCACTAGATTTTATTTAATGCATTAATAAAGAAATACATATATTGCTCTGTCAAAAATGTTTTTAATAGTTTATAATTACATTTTAATATTGCTGGTTTCCTTTATTTCCATGTATTTTATTTTATGCATTTAAAAACATTCTTAGTATAAGTCCATGGAGTTTATGGCATAAAATAGATCCAAAATACAGAAAATCTTCTAAGTTTCCACAAGGAGTGGCAACTTCTCACCAAAATCCATGCTTGCCTTTTTCTTAGGCACGAGCTAAACTACATTTCCTAGCCTCCCTTGCAGCCAGGTGAGGCCATGTGACAGTTTCAGCCAACGGAATGTGGACCAGAGTAATGTACTCCATTTCCAGACCTTAGAACATCAACGACTTCTCAATGCTCTTCTCCTCTTTTGTCTAGGATGACCTTTGAAGCAACCCCAAAAGTCACATATTGAAGATGGCTGTGCCTCCACCAGCCTGGGTCCCTGAATAATTGCATGAAGGAGGCCACCCTGCCAAACTGTTCATCTACCTATACCTTCAAAGGAGCAACAAATATATTTCTATTTTTTTGCTACAGGAGTTTGCACTACCCTGATTCAGTGGTTCTCTAATTTTATCAAGCATCAGAACCACCTGGAAAACACAGATTGCTGGGCCCAACCCTCATACTTTCTTATTCACTATGTCTGAGATGGGTCTGAGAATCTCCATTTCTAACAAGTCCTCCAGTGATGCTGATGTTGCCATCATGTGACTACACTCTGAGAAACCCTGCTGTAACACCAGGTCTTTCCCTTACTGTGTGGTTAGTGAGTAATTTTAGTCATAATAACATTGTATCCCATTGTGCTGTGTGCAGAGGGATCTTCAGGATTAGAGCAATTTAGTCCTTTGTGGTTTTAATAATCTGACATTAAAAGATTGGTCCTGGAAGCCACTCTGTCAGCTGTATAAAGAAAGTAATGTATCTAGAGTTAGCTTTCTGTTTTCAAAAAGAATGTATTCTCCAGCGAATAAGGGATAATGGAGCCAAATATTACTTTTTTAAAGTCTTTTCTAATAATTAATCATCCTTCAGAATAAATCTTTGATCCCTAGAAGTAAGATGACAGCAAAAAGTCTATTTTAGAAAAGTCTAAGGAATTGCACATTTATTTTAGATAATGTTTCACAGGTTACTAATACAGTGTTTCCTTTATATTTACTGATATTTTATCAACTGGCTATTAGATCCTGCTGATCAGAAACTCTGACGGGCAGTCAGAGACCTCACATTGTTTAAATTGCAAATGAATTACAACTTATATGCAGTTTTGTAAATCTTTTAAAATTTCTTAGTTATGTCAATCATTCCCTTCTCAGACATAACGCCCTACCCACAGTCCCTGCTGCCTGAGGGAGCATGCTTTGTGCCAAGGTGTCCCACCCTCCAGTCTGGTTGCTTGGTTTTGACACTTGGGCTGTGTCTATCAAGAGTCCCTCTGAGAATCTGATAGAGAAATACTGAGAGCCACTTAGCATAAAGGTTGCAAAAAGAAAGAGATAGAGAGAGGGGAAAAGAGGGAGGGAGAGAGGAAGGGAAGGAAAGGAAGGAAGCAAGGATGGAAGGAATTCTGTAGATCAGTGCTTCTCAAACTTCAATATGTATATGTTGGGGGACCTTATTAAAATGTAGATTCTTATGCAGTGGGTCTGGGGTGTGGCTGGAGATTCTGCAGATTCCGGTTGTAGATTCAAGTTCTCACTCCTTGCAGTAGTGACGTGCCATTGGGTTCTACTCCACTCACTGATTCTTTTCCTTTTGTCCTCTTCACTTATGATTTCTGTACCCTGATTCCCTCACCCTCTATAAGGGCCACAAAACTTCCATCTGTCCTCCTACATCCTTGTTACTCAAAGTTTGGCCTGCAGACCACCAGCACACGAGGATCCCCTACCAACTTCCCACTCCTATCCTTTGTGAAGCCAGACCCTAGTATGGAACTTTTTCCATTAAATTACATATAAAGCATGTACTAAAATATAGTACATCTCTGATTCTGCACCCAAATAAGCCAAAGACACAAAACACAGCCCCATGGGTGGTGGTGGGGAAAAGAACAAAAGGAGACTTTGAGGTTGAAACTACTTGAGATATAGCATCTTCTCCTTTAAAGAGTTTAAAGTGCTTTTTAATTACCACTTTTAGATTAGCCCAAGCAGAGATCATAATTTACCCTCAGAAAACACTACATTCTCCCTCCTGGTTAGCCTTTCAAATCCACAATGAGTGATTAATATTCTCCCAACAATACATAAAATTTTGTGTAGATCCTATAATTTTTCTGCTCATTCTCAGATAATTAAAAAATCCTCCAACCACTTAGTCACAAAAACAGTACCATTCCAATGAGGTCACATCATTCCTCTGGTTTCCTCTTAGGGTTTAAAGTGACTTCAGGCTCTTTCTCCCAAGAGATCCATAAAAATTACTCAAGCATCCTTTGACCCAACAAATTCTAGGAGAGCAGGCTGTTCCCAATGCAGCCTCTGGTGTTCACTCCACCATTAGAACAGCAGGCCAGCCACAGTCTCTGTCCCTTTGGAATTATCACCCATGTTCTGGCAACAGCCCTGGCACACAGACTCTGAGGACACAAGTCAAGCTTTCCCAGTGGTACCCTTAAAGTCACTTTCACTAGACTTAAGAAGGCCTGGGGTGGGGCTCAGTATACTACTAAGAAACTCTCCCATCTCTAACCCTGACCTGTTCAATAGGCTGGCTACTAGCCATGTGTGGTTATTTTCACTTAAATTTCAATTAATTATATTTAAATTAAAAATGCAGCTCCTCAGGCATGCTAGACATATTCTACTACATGTGGCTAGTGGTGACTCTTTGGATGATGCAGATAAAACATTTCCATTCTCACAAAAAGTTCTATTGAACAGTGCTTCTCTAACCTCTCATAGCTGAATGCTTAGCCTTTATCCATAAGTTGGATAAATACGTAAAACTGGTGAGGGTTGACTGTTACTGTCAATGTAGGCTAACTGCTGTACAAGCAATGCCAACATCTCAGTGGCTTAACACAATACATGTTTATGCTTCACTCATGACACAGTCACACACAGATCAGAAAGTGAGAGAGATGATCTGCTCCACACATTCATGTAGAGCACTGCGCACCTTCCATCTGTGACTCTTTAGGTCCTCAATGTCCTCTCCACTCTGCTAGTTTATGGAAAAAACAGCCAGGATTGTGTGTGGCTGGTTTCAGTGGGCCAGGTCTGGAACATCTCACTTCTTACATTTCATTAACTAAAACAGTTACATGGCCATCACCTAACTGAAAGGGAAGTCAAACAATTAGTTAGGCCATGTGCCCAGAAGAAGAGAATACAGATATTGGTGAGCAGCAATAGACTCTACCATAGAGCTGGTGGAGAAACCAATGTTACAGCCACCTCCTTTGCAGATCCTACATAGGGGTCTAGCTCCTCTCTCTGGCAATATGAGCCTTTCTGACTACAACTCTTGGGGCCTCAAAAAAAAAAAAAAAACTAAGACAAAAGAGTTCCACTTACACATTTTATCACATAGACAAACATAATTTGAGTCCCATTTATCTAACGCTTTTCTACCATTGTTCAGCTGTTAGCTACATCCAACTTTAATTCTTTACAGTTCCATAAATAATAATAATTTCTAGTTATCAAGAATTTCCTATGTGTCAAACACTGTGCATGCATTAATATTCCTAGGAGTTAAATACTATTTTAATGCCCATTTTACAGATAAGAAAATGGACACTTAGAAGTTTGCCTAAGACTTAGTAAGTACAGTCATATGTTGCTTAACACATGTTCTGAGAAATGTTTCATTAGGTGATTCCTAGTTGTGTGAACATCATATAGAATACGTACACAAACCTAGATGGAACAACCTACTACACACCTAAGCTGTAAGACATAACCATTATAGTTTTATGGGTCTTTGTTTGACTGAACATTGTTATGCGGCACTTGAATGTTTCTGCTCTAAGACTGAAATTCTGGCAAGCTGACTTGTGCTTTCCATCAGAGATCAGCAAACTATGGCTCTCGGGCCAAATCTCACCCACCATCTGTTTTTGCAAAATTTCACTGGAACACAGACATGTGCATTCATTTACATACTGTCTATGGCTACTTCTCTGCTACAAAAGCAGAGTTAAGTAGTTGCAACAGAGATTATATAGCCGGCAAAGTCAAAAATACTTTCTGGCCACTTCCAGAAAAAAGTTGCAACTACAGTATTCTGTAGGGCCTTGAGCACTCTGCTTCAATCATAGACTGAAAAGTAATTTTGACTTGGTGTTTTGGTCTGCTAATCTGTATTCTCTGTCAACAACCTAGTCTGTGAAATATAAGGTCAAGTCTAATTTCCCTCTGGCAGCCATGTCTACTCCATCTGTTTGTAGTTTCATAGGCAGATTAAACAGCATCTGTTACGATGTTTCGTCAAACACATAGATGATACAACCAAAGGATGCACTTGCATTACTTTTCTAAATAGTGACTATGCCTATTCCCTGACCATTTTTTATATGTGGACTGAAACTACCAAGCAAAAGTTTGCACAAATTTACCAACCCTACTGCTTTTGGTACAATAGGTTTCAATCCTTTACCCTTCTCACCTCCAGCTTTGGTTTTTAGGGATAAAGATATCAGCCATTAAGTGATAGTGAATTTTTATGGGCAGTGGCTGTCTAGTAAAGCAGAGCTCATTCTATTCAAATTGGTCTATACTCTATTTTTTCTTGAACTGAATTCATCAACTCTATGTTTTTTACCAAAATGAACTATAAAAAGATAATAAATATGTTTGATTGACTTTTAAAAGACTGTCAGAGTATGGCATCAACGTTACATTTGTATTAAAATCAAGTTAAAAGTAGGGTAGAGATTGTACTATATGTGAAACTATGACAAGAACATTTTATTGGATGCTGTGGGGTACCTCCCAGATTACCCACTTCGGAAGCCAGACACTCATTTCCCCAGCTGCTGAGAGTGACGGCAGCTTGTGGCTTTCGACTAAATTCCTATCTGTGAATTGCCTGCAGCCTAAGAGCTAGCTGCCTGGCCCAGGGTCACACCCCCCACCCCAGAGCTAATGCTGGTCAATGCAGAAAGGAAGTGCTTGCCTCAATTAGTGACAATCCCAAACATCCCATGGGATCAGGGGGCCTCTTTCATACGCATTACAATTTAACTTCTTCCTGAGCCCAATCCTGCTTCCCTCTGCTCTCTTAGGGTGTTGTTCTTGGGGTACTCTCCAGTAAATCTCCTGCAATACTCTCCATCTCAAAGTCTGTTTCCCTGGGAAGCTGACGTGAAACAAACATGAAGTCTGGTTTCCTAAACAGTGCCATCAACAACAACTATGAACCATATTTAACATTCAGTGACACAAAAGAATCAGCAATAAAGAGCTTCTAGAGGACAGCTAATTAGTCAATACAAAAAAATGAGAACAGCAAAACATTGGGCATCCAAACAGGTAGCAACAGGATACAGAAGCAGTAGCCACATGAAAAAGCGAACTAGGAAGTAGGCAAGAGTTCTAGAGGGAAGCTAAAACTCCGTTCAAAGAGAAGGAGGACTAGTGAGGAGAGAAACAGGAGCAGCAGTCGGTACAATCTGCTCTCAAGGCAGCCAGAGCTCAGCTCCTCTCAGCAAGGAGGCCTACAGCCCCAGGCACAGGCAGTCATGCGCAATGACAGGCTCTATAAATAGCAGTGCAACCAGCAAATCGTAAGCCAGCCTTCACAATTATAGACCAAACTGTCTTATCCATGATTCTTTCAATGTGAGCACAATCTGTTTGCAAGAAGCCCTTTTCTGAGATACCCACTCACAGACAATATCACTAGCAACCACGTCTACAAATAAAAATGTGTATATCAAAGACAATATCCTTCTTTAAACATGGCTTAAAAATGTGTCTATCAAAGACAATGTCCTTTTCAAAACAAGACCCTAGGAAATATAAAATAAGGAAGCATATTTTATGGGGTATTTACAACTTCTCAACTGCAAATTCTGAGAAACCGAATAGCACCCAAACAGCAAGATTTCTGAAGTGGTAAACAGTCACACCATGCAAATGTCACAAGGACCAGTCATAACAGAGAAGACAGCACAGAGAGGCATAATGAGAAAAAAAAAAGCCCACAAAAACAACATGGAGAGTAAAGTCAACCAAGACCAGTCAGGCTGTGCAGCCCATTGAGTGTGCAGGAGAAAATATGGGGGTGGGGGGGTGAAGATGGGGAAGAAAAGAAAGATTGAAAATAAGAAAGGAAAAAAAACTTGTGCTGATTTGCAACAAGCCACAGCAAAACAAGTAGTCACTGAATCTTTTTCAAGGGCATCCTTAAGTGCCTTTCAATAACCCACTACAAAATCAGAGTCTTTAAAAATCAAAAGTCAATCTATCAGACAGTGCATCACAAACAACTCAAGACACAGGAGAGGACAACGGATTAAGACCAAGAGGACAAAATAAAGACCTATATGTATATGCGAATTGGACTGCTAACAATTTTATTAATCCTAATAAGGTACTGTTTCTAATGAGAAATTCCTGAATTGAGGCCAACCCTATCATGGCTCAGGCAGGCTCAGCCAAAAGGCAGATAGGGCCTCACTAGTTCAGGTAGCAGATGGGTGATGGGGGAAAGTAGCAAACCAGGTCTGTAAGGGTCATGAGTATGTACAGGCAAGATCCCGTAGGTCAGCACAGTCATGAGAGGATCCAGGTATCAAATACTCAAAATCAGACAGACAAGAGCATTAGGGCACTAGTTGATTAGTTCAAGCAAAGCAGGACCTGGGAAGCCATAATGGCAGAGGACCCAAGACCCCGGAGCATCGTCCTGTTGTAACCTCCCTCTCCCCAGAGCTCCTGACCTCCCAGGATCTAGCAACTAAAAGGTATCAGCCCTTCAGTTGGCATCTCTTCTGACTGGTCAGTCCCACTATCTACTGGTGGTTAAATACTTTGAACATCACCCCTTCCATTATATGAAGTTAACAAAAGCTATTCAGGCTTTTGGGCTGGAGTTCAGGGCAGGATTTCAAGTCCCGAAGATGAGCTAGAGTATTAAAGTAGGAAAGCAGGGTAGCATTTACTGAGCCCCAGGCCAGGAGTCAGGGGACTCACCATCACACCTCAGGGATGCTGCCTGTGAAGGAAGACTAAAGAAGTGATGGGCAGAGGCTCCTGGCACACCCTGCTCTGATCAGAAATGTCTCAGAAATATCAACGGCCCCCACTGAGGATACACACAGCAAGAAGGACTGGCCATCCCTGCCCACACAGTCTGGGGGCTGAGGCTGAACCTTTGCCCCCACAGAGATTGAGTGTGTATTTGGTCTGAGTTCAATTCCTAAATGCTTTTCTGGCAGCACATTCCATCTCAAAATCTGCTTACTCTTCTGAAATCATACTTAGCAAGAAGGAAAAAAAAAAATGTTTTCATGACCTAAAGTCTTCTGATAATTTATACTGAGTAAAGAGAGAATAAAAAGCAACAGGGAGAGCTAACAAACAGGACCACCTTCCAAACAGTGATGGTTCATCAGAGGTTTGTGAGAAATGCTTGTGGCTAGTCCACTTTGGGGATGGCTACAGCATATTTTACTACCTATTTCTGCTCTGTCTCTGACATGTGTCATATGGGCATCAGTGAAAACTGCGCAATAGGAGTCACCTTCTACTGACTCTTTTCCCTAAGATGATGTTATTGAATCTAGAACAGTAGCTAAAAGCTTTGAAGATATTTTGTTACCTTCTTTTGCCTCTCTTGCAGTTATTTGGGCAAGAGCTGTGAACTTTTTAACTTGGATCACACGATTCCTGTTGGACTTTTCAGCAGATTGATTTAAGTGAAGTTGATGTCAATGTGGCATTTTCATAGCATTTATCACAGTTTGATTTATCAAAAGCACATCCATGGATATGAGAACAGAAACATGCTTCTTTCTCATCTTTGTGTCCTTCATTGCTCCTACTTATGTTTGGTACAAAGTAGATTCTCAATATCTTTTGATCTTAATTTCTCCTTTATGAAGATCAGTTTGTCTGAAAACTTCAGAAAACACAAATTAGAAACTTAACTCCACCTATATTCACAACACTTTTTTGAACTACATAAATAAGTGCACAGTTTTTGCTGATGTCCACATGAAACTGGTATGAGCCAATTCCATACACATCTATACATATGGAGAGAGAGAGAGAGAGAGAGAGGGATTTATGATAAGGAATTGGCTCATGTGATTACAAAGGCTGGTAAGTCCAAATCTGCAGGGTGGGCCAGGTGTGCAGGAGACCCAGGTAGAGCCAAAGTTTTGGTCAAAGACCAGGCAGGAAGAGTTAATGTTCCATTTGAAGTCTGAAGGCAGTCAGGTGGAGAATTCTGTCTTACTCAGGGGAGAGTTGGTCTTTTTGTTCTATTCAAGCTGTCAACTGATTGGATCAGGCCCACCCACACTAAGGAAAGCAATCTGCTTTACTCAAGTCCATCAATTTAAATGTTAATCTCATCCAAAAACACCCTCAGGAAAACACCCAGAATAATTTTTGACCAACTACCAGGACAACCCACAGCCCAGTCAAGTTGACAAATGAAATTAACCATCATATAATGCTTGTCAATATCCATGGTATAAATACTCACATCATGGCCATGATGTCACTGAATGCAGAGCTGGAAAGATATGCACACAACCGGCTCTCCTCAGCTGATAGGAGCCAGCTTCAGACCACCACTGAATGGAGATTGATTTTATGGGTTTTTTATATTTACGTAAATATGTTTACAAGTACATATACCCACACACACAATTCAGTTTTTCTGTATTCAAAGATAGCCTGAGGATATTCTTAATATGCTTAAACAAGAAAACCTGAGAAGATGGTGTCTTGCTGTCACAATTTCTATTGCTTTCTTCTCAGCTTTGGCCATCTTAGGTTTCTACTAATGTTCTTTTATGGTAGAGGAAATTTTTCTAAGGCAATAATTTAAACATATCTAGAAAGACAGACTTTTGGGCACTGAAAATATACAAAATCATCATTTCTAATTTTCAAACATAAGAGTATATGGCACTTATTTTAACTTAATCATCCAAAGGATGGGCTACCTTCCCAATGCAGGAAAGATCTCTCACATACCCTAAAATGTACCTCTTATGAATCCCAAATGTTCCTAAGTAACTTCTCATTCACAACAAAAAAAAAGTCAAACTAGGTTTAAATGAGGAGCTATTTTCTTGCACTATGGAAATGAACTTAATGCATCTTACCCCTTTTATGTTGAGAACACCTGTAACAAAGTAATGAAAACTAAATTTCCAACAACAATGTAGAAAACAGATGCAAGCAGGAGCCCCAAGTTCTATATGTGGTCATTTGAGTTTAAAGATAAATCCATCCATAACAAATGCTTGCTTTAAAAAAATTATTTCTTTAATGTATTAACGTAGGATGAGGAAGACCAGGATATTCTACTTCATGCCCAACTTTGATTGAATTGGCTAACATTACATTAGTGTTTGCTTTTTTCCCCACAGGGATTAAAAATAATTGATTTGGGCAGCTTCATGGTTGGCTAATTTAAAAAGCTTTCTTAGCATAATAATGTTAGGCCAATAGGTCACAAAAATATAGCATCAAAAATAACATTAACAGGAAGAGAATGACCTTCTCATCTAGACCCTGCGGAGATTGGCAAAGCCAGCAGTCATGAGTCAGAATTCACCCACCCCTGGAAGAGATGGCAGAAACAGGGAAAATGAGAAAGGCTCCGACCTTCACAAGATGACTGATGCACGGGTGGCAGGGCAGAGTCTGGGACAGAATAAAGCAAGAGAGCCCCTCCTCTGCCTAGGATGCAGAGAGATCAGGAAAAAACAGAGAGGAGTTAAAGAAGCGTGACCTAATAGCCTGGGCCGTGAGGCCTGGCCTAGCCCTTGACAAGCCCTTGACTCCCCTCTCGCAATGCCCCCATAGTTTTAGAACATTGGGCTAAATCCTATGCTGCTAGAACACCTACTGGGATCTAGTTGATTCAGGACCATGTAAACATTACTATCCTTTTCTTACTGTTCCACTGTTACCTTCCCGAAGTACAAACACAGCTTGCCAATTAGACATTTATTTCAAGAAAAGGAAGTGGCAGTGGTCTCTAGACTGTGTACCATTTGGAGAAGAGAAGCATCTCCCTGGGAAAGACACTCCAGCTGGAGAAACCTTAAAACCTATTCCCCTCAGCTTCTATCCTACACCCACATTTCCCCACTCCACAAAGGCAAACAGAAACGACCTCAATGGGACAGAAATGAAGACACTCATATTGATTTACAGGTAAAAATTAGCCTTCTTATGTCTCAGTTGATATAACCAAATCATCTTACCAAAGGAAGTAAACACTTCTAGAGTAAATTTATAAAATCAGGAAATTTATACTGTCACCATCAAACAATTTTTCCCTATTTTGGGGTAGTGCTAAACTCTTTAAAAAGATTAATTTTAACTATTAATGTAATTTGATAATAATCATGGATATGTATCAGATCTCCAAATTGTCCCTACATGATTCAGCATGATTAATAATAACTTAATACGTCAATAAGAAACAGAAAACTACAACATAAAACATCTTCTTAAAGAGACAGAATACAGAATACATAAATAAATAAAGATGTACTTTGGGCAGGTAACACTAGTGGAACAGCAAGAAAAGGATAGCAATGTTTATATAGTCTTGAATAATTTTGGTGGCTAAAGTGGTTCTAGAGAATTCTCAATTCCTCCCTTTGTCATCCAAACACAGCATGCCAATTAAAATTTTCCCAGTAGCTCAAGATGAGAAAACATTCAAGTGCTAAAAAAAACATAATTTAAGTGTTCAAACATAATCCCAAATTCTACTTATATTTATACTCTCCAGGTGGGAGCATCATGGAAATAGCTTTTATTTCCCTCATACTTCTCAGTTTAATCCTCTGCTTTCAGGTCATCTCACCTCCCAACAGATCTATTTTTAGCATCCCTTATTAATCCCTTTGATTCCCTTATCTCCACTATCATCATTTCCTGAAGCAGGACATGATTTCCTGATGTAGGAAGGATAAACACAAGTTTCCTAACACAAAGCCTGAATTATGATAAAGCTACCAGGGGACTTTAGACTTTCATAGCCCTGAAAACTATCTTTCTGACTTATTCTGACATATGTCATCTAAGTAACCAGATTTAGAAAGTTAGTGTGTTGCCAGAAAAGCATCTGCAATGTGAACATAAGTCAAATATAAATTAAATTCACTCTAAATGAAAACATTATGTTTACTTTTCATAGAATGCAAGTGGATTATTAAAAACGCACCTTTCAGTAGCTGGAGCACGGTACTTAAAGTCCCTTCAGAGTCCATTTATCCATTTGCTGTTCATCTTTCTTTTTCTCCACTTTTACTTGGGTGTCATTTATTTCATAATTCAACTAATATTTTTTGAGGCCTACTATGTGTGTAGCACTGTGCTAAGCACTGGGAACAAAAAAGAATAGACATGGAATGTACCCTCAGGAGCAACCAGTCCAGTGGGGAGGCAGACTTATAAGCAAACAATGCAATGATGGAACATGAAAGAAGTAAACTCGGGAGACACTATGGAGCGACTGAGGAGGGGGACAATTCATGGGGTAAGGGACAACCACTGGGTGAGGGAAGCCAGGGCCATGACTTCAAAAACCAGTGAGGGTTCAACAGGGTCAACGGCAAGGAAAGGCCTGCTGGTCAGAGAAAGGAGGATGTTTAAAGGCACTGATAATGAACTATGAGCTAGGAAACTGGAGACGAGGTCAGAACAAGGTATTATTCCACATTTTCCTTCACTCTAAAGATGGTTAGGTGGTGATCCTGATTATTTTTTAGGAGAAAGACTGAAGACTGCCGAAGGCTCCTGAGTGGAAAGCTTACTAAATCTGTTTAACTGAGTCGCTAAGAAGACATGGTCTCCTCAAGCTGGTACACTGACACTTCCGCGTCAAGCATAATCGCACTTGGAGACCTTAAAAGAGAAGACAGAGGGGACAAAAACCATAAAGCACCAGGACCCAAGATTCTGCCACGATCATAATCAGGATTCTGCTATGAAAATGCAAATATTTCTATGCAGGCTCATATCTCAAAAATGGTATAAGTTATTAGTAGGTAACCTCAGCAGACACCAGCAAAAAAATAGAAGGGAAAAGAGAAGCAGGTAAGAGAGAGAATTACTAAGAAACATATGTCCAATAACTATGGGATAAAAAGGGTACCAGAGACACACTACCTATTTCACAGTTTGGTTTGGACCAGCAGTGGTACCCACAAAAGCTTTTCTTGACTAGCCCAGTTGATGCAGAATAAAACATCATTTTATGCATCTGTCATTTCTGGATTCATTTAATGAAACAGATCTCCCATTATGAGATACCAAACTAGTACCAGTCCTAGAGAGTCTATCAAACATTAAAAAACAAAAACAAGACAAAAACAACAACAAAAGTCTGAAAATGTTAAAGTTAAATGCTATTTGAACTATTCCAGAGATTAGAAAAAGCATGGGAAATCCAAAATTTGTATAAAGCAAATAGGACATTGAAATAAAAACCTGACATAGATTGCCCCACAAAAGAAAACTTCAGACCAACCTTAAGTATAAATATTAATGAAAAAATCCTAATTAAACTATCAGCAAGTAGAATCAGCAGCCCACTAAAAGAACACAACACGATAAAGGAGAATTTGTTACAAAAATTCAAGAGGACTCCAGTGTTAGAAAATCTACTAGTACATTTCATAGGTCTAAAGAGAAAAACCACACAGTCTCCCTCTTTGACACATAAAAAGCACTGGGAAAAATTCAGCAAGCAATTTTGATAAAAACATTCAATAAAATAGAAATAAATGAGTCATTCAGGACTAGGTCCTTTCAGGAAAGCAGAAAGCACATCAGGTATTTCAACAGAGGGGATTTAATAAAGGGAATTATTGGAATACTAGAATGGCAAAAAGAGGGCACTGAGGCAACCTAGAAATAGTAAATGCAAGGAAGAAGCTACCATCTCAGGGTTGGGGATACCAAAGGTAAGAGATTAGGTTACAAAACATGGGAGCTCACAGAAGGGGCCCCACAAAGCTGGGGCTCAGACCTCTGAGGAAAGGGCACTGCTCAGCTGCTGTTAGTTCCTTAGGAGCTCTGAGGAGGGAAGTACCTCTGAGTTGGGGCTCATACCTCCAAAGTGGGGGCTCTGCCTGGCTGCTGCTCATACCTACAAAGGGGACTAATGAGGCTAGTTCTAGCGATCTAGAAAAAGAAAGCTGAAGTGAGATACCTCTGAGACACCCCTGACAGGAAAAGCAAGAGACAGGAAGTGCTTCCCCCTCCTTCCACCTTCCAGGCTCCCTCTAGTGCACTCTACCAACAGATCCCCACAGGAAGCAGCTGTCAAGGGAGTCTGGGAAATGTAGTCAGCTGAGTCCCAGCCCCAATACCAGAGAGGATAGTACAGAAGGATGAGGCGAAGCAGAGAGACCAAGAGTAAATGACCAGCACAGATGGATACTTCTGAAACATAATAAAATGTATTTATCTCAGCCCAAAACCCAGCTTATGATAAATAACACCAGAGACATTCCCAGTAAAGTCACAAACAGGAAAAGGGTATCCATTCTTATTTTTATTATTTAACATTTTGCTAAATGTCCTGGCCAATACAATTAGACAAGAGAAATACATAGAAATTAAAACTTGGAAAGGAGAATGTATAATAATCACTATTAGCAGATGATATGTTAGTATACCTGGAAAACTCAAAGGATCCCACTAAAAACTACAAACAGTAAGATAATTAAGTTAGGAAATTACAAGATTAAGATAATGAAACCAACAGCTTTACATACAGAAACTACAAAGAGAAGATATAATGAAAAAAAAAAACCCCTTTTAATCACAACCAAAAGTACTAGAAATAATCTTTACAAGACATATGGAAGAACTACATGAAAAAGATTCTTCCACAAAAAAGAGTTGAACAAATAGAAAAAGCACACCTATCATCTGAAGGAAAAACTAAATAATAAATATTCAATGCTCCAATAAAATTCACATTCAACATGTTCAATAAAAATACTGATTTTGTTTCCTTAGAATTAAACAACCTACGGCCAGCCCATGGCTTACTTGGGAGAGTGTGGTGCTGATAACACCAAGGCCATGGGTTCGGATCCCTATATAGGGATGGCCGGTTGGCTCACTTGGGAGAGCATGGTCCTGACAACACCAAGTCAAGGGTTAAGATCCCTTTGGAATTAGACAACCTAATTCTCATATTTGTGGGAGGAAAAAAAAAAAAGAGTAACCCAAGCCAAAGAGTAACCCAACAAGAGAGGGCTAGAACATATTATGAAGCTTCAATAATCAAAACAAACCATTATGGAGGGCCATATGACAATATTTGCCAAAATTGAAATACATAAACCTTTGATCCCATAATTCTCTTTCTGGGAGTTCATTGCACAGATAACATCTGAACATATGTAAAATAACTAAGGTTTTACATTTTGGCATTGTTTGTAATAATAAAAGATTAGAAAAATCCCACATGCATTAATAGGGGGGTGGTTAACTAAACTATGTTCATGCATCCAATGGAATACTACACAGCTATAAAAAGAAGTAGAACACTCTATGGAAAACTCTCCAAGAAACATTAAATGAACAAAACAAAGTGCAAAACTGTGTATACAGCATATTATTATCCATATAAAAAAAGGAGAAAAATAAAATATATTTTTATTTCCTTGTATATAGAAAAATAAATAATGAAAGAATTTACAAGAAACTAAGAACAATGATTACTAAGGAGATTTTTTGTTCCCAAAATGAGGAACAAGAATGGGATAAAAAATTTTTACTGATATGGGGCCGGCCCGGTGGCGCACTGCTACAGTGCGCCGCTTGGGAAGCGCGGTGGCGCTCCCGCCGAGGGTTCGGATCCCACGGAAAGACCGGTTCCCGCTCACTGGCTGAGTGAGGTGTGGGAGCAACACCGAGGGTTGCGATCCCGTTGCCGGTCCCGGTCCGGTACGGGCGCGACACTGAGGGTTGCGATCCGTTGCCGGACACGAAAAAAGACAAAAAGGAAAAAAAAAAAATTTTTTACTGATATGTTTTTATACGCTTTAATTTTTGAACCATGTCAATGTTTTACCTTTTCAAAAATTAAACAAATTAATAAGCAATAACAACAAATGCTGCCAAACTAAATCTTTAATCCCTACAGGGAAGAGATACCAGCAGATAAGAAAGTTTTTCCTGTTCTCTTTCTCCATTCCCCCAATTCCATTACTAAAATCTTATGTGTAGAGCCTGGAAAAACAAAACAAAACATTAACAAACCCAATTTACGCTTTAATTCTACACAAAAGGTATAGAAAACTCTCAGGAAAATCCAGGCATAGCCAAAGAAGAGAAAAAGGAAACATCAACACCAACTTTAGTGAATGATAAATTTCTTATCTGATCACAGATCACTATAAGATAAAGGAAATAAAAAGAGTGTTCCTCAAAGTTAGAGATAAGTCTTACTCAACCTGATTGTATTCCATTTAAGTTTCTGGTAGAAGGGCCCCTCTCAGTCAGTTGGGCTGGTAAGACCAAACCCTTCAGAACTAATGGCCCAGGGTGAGCTGCCTTCCAGGCTCTGGTAGTTCTGAATGGGTAAGGCTGGCAACAGGTAAGGTAGGTGGTGGATGGTTTGCAGAGCCTCTGCCTCATCTTGCAAGTCTCAGTGCCCAGCCCAGGGGCCTATGCATATGCTGGTTTGTCAGTGCCCTAACTTTGGGATCTACTAATGTGTCACAGCAAAGGTATTGATTGGCTAGATTTCAGTTGCTGGAAGGATATAAAGTCTCAGTTGACAATATCGAAGAGGAGACAGTTTAAAGGAAACCCAGGCACATTTTACTCACCTTTTACAGGCAGTTCCTCTTCTGTACATAATGTTTTCTTAAAAACATAGAAGAAATGACATGTACAGAAATCTCATGAGAGATTTGGGTTTAGGGCTGAGATACTAAAATATAAGATTAAAAATCCTTAGTTACATCTCCCCTTTTATATACAATCTCCAGTGAGAGAGTTCCAGAAATCCACATATGTTCCTTGCTTTTTTTTTTTTTTTTTTTTCCTACTCAATAAAACAGACTCTAGATGGGCTTAAATTCAGTGAGCATCTACTTCAGGCTGAGAATTTACCCTTTTGGCTCACCTGATAATTTTTTATATCTTTGTCTCAAGTGGATTACTATATGAGACCTAACTTCCTTATCACCAGCATCAGCAGTCATTTTTCCAATGTTCATTTATTTACATAAGATACAAAAAAAGCAATAAAATATTCAAATCATTGCACAAATTCTGCTGAACAAAGACAGCAATGCTGCTGAAATGGGTTACAGGCAGGCAGCTCTCAAAATATTCCTCTGTCATGATTGAATGACATAATCCAAAATCCTGGCACAAAAACCTGTTTAGGATGGCATTAATATACTACTATATGAAAAGGAAGAGTATACGCACAGTTAGGAATCTGAATGTGGGGTGGCTAGTTAGCTCACTTGGTTAGAGAGTGGTGCTGATAAAACTAAGGTCAAGGGTTTGGAACCCCATGCCAGCCAGCCACCAAAAAAAAAAAAAAAAAAAGGAAAAAAAGAAATTTGAACACGAAAAAAACCACTTATATTGTAGAATTCAAAATTCAAACATTTTCTGCTGCCACCGCCCAGTCATTTATAGCCTAGCATGAATTATTTGGAACCCCATGCCAGCCAGCCACCAAAAAAAAAAAAAAAAAAGGAAAGAAAGAAATTTGAACACGAAAAGAACCACTTATATTGTAGAATTCAAAATTCAAACATTTTCTGCTGCCACCGCCCAGTCATTTATAGCCTAGCATGAATTAAGTTGAAGTGATAATCCTCTAATTATATCTAGCTGTACTCTTCAGTATAGAAATGACATTCTAATTGGAGTTCAGGGTAGAAGTCTGGAGAAGAAAGGAAAAGCGTATTTTAGAAGGTTAGGGGCACTTAGGCTTAGGGCAAGGCTAGGTAGGGCCTTGAAGAAGGTGTTCTGGAACAGCAAAGAACAGGCATGAGAGTACCAGGCACCTAGGGGGGCAAGAGAAGAGCAGAAAAGAGGGAAAACAGCAAAACCAAACTTAATCTACTTTGTGTTTTCTCAGACATGCCTGGTGACTCCAATTATTTGACCCACTTAATTCCATTCATCCATTCATCAAATATTTACCCAACATCAAATATTCAACAAATAGTGAGTAAGCACCTATTCCATGCCAGACGCCATAAAAGCCTATGGAAACAAGACAAAAATTACATAGTATCTGCCTTGGGAAGACAGATGTGTGAATCCCCACATCTGGTGCCCCCATTCAGTCCAGAGGGGAGAATGCTTGGGAAGAATGTGAGATAAAGATAGGGAAGAGGTAATGTTTAATCCTTATTTTGAAGTAAGAATAGGAGTTTGTCATTTCAAAAGTGATGTAGAGGAATTCCAGCACAAGCAAAGACGTGAAAACAGAAGGAGACAGAATATAAACAGCCGGGTCTAGTTTGAGTTTACGGCAGGCATGCATTAGAAAGGGTCTACTACTCCTGAAAGCTATGTGAAACCATTAAGTCAAGGGAAGCCATTAAGCAAAAGGAGTGGAATATCAGATCTGATTATAGATAGCTAACTCTGCCAACATTATCGTAAAAGGTGAACTGGAAGCCAGAACCAAGGAGACCGGATAACAGGCTACTGTAAGAGCCACTTCCTATCCCATCTCTGGCTTAGGAGCTTTTACATTTTCTGTCACTATCATATTTTATTTCATTAGATGCTACTCATCTTTCCAGCTATTGCCCTCCGCAGGTGACTGTGCAATTTATCCTACAAATGGGCACATTTTTTTCAAGACTGAACAGGGGCACTAATCAGACAGGATGCTAAAACAATAGCCATAGCCATAAACTCAAATTCTCTCTGGCCAAAGGGGCAATAGAATCTGCCCATTACTGGGGATCGTTAGCATAACAAATATTTTGACCCAAGAAAAATGACCACTCTTGCTTTTCCATTTAGTTTTTGTTTTGTTCGTTTTTTTAATCTGGAACACTAACAATAATATATTAAATTACTTTTTGGTATGCTCTGAGCTTATAAATTCTAGCATGCTGGCTGTAAATGCTTCATTTCAAGAGGGGAACGGTTCATTAATTTGTCGATCATCAGCCCACCAGTGCACTTTACTGTGGCCTCTTTCTCTCTCTCTAATGAGAGAGAGAGAAAACACATTGATGTCTCCATTATCAAAATGGAGAGATCATCCATTTTACAAACTATCCCAGGTTGGCTGCCCTGTGCAACTGAGGATGCCTCTAGGCTGACTCTTCCAATTATTAGTTAACATGAACTCAGGAAACAAATATAAATTCAAATATTAATCTTAAAAACATAATTAGGAAACCATATTTTCCTAAAGAAAAAATAACATATTCCTAAGCCAAAATTGATAGCCACTAAAAGAGTTTACTTCAGTGTCTTTGAACAATATACATAAAGAGCTACCAAACATATCTAAAAAAATTCTTTTTTTAATTTTCTGGATTATTCCTATATACTCTCCCTATCAATTGGCAGTATCTCTCTGTTTTTCTAAGCTACACACACTACTTCAAGCTTTAATTAAAAGGCCCGTTGCCATAGTTTCTCAGAGAACAAGCTCAAGGCATGCTTGAGTCCATGATTTTCTTGAGATTTCTACAGAAATTATAATATAGCAGTAGCCAGCCAAAATTTCCCCATTTTATCTCCCACCCAGTACAGCATATGATTTGGATATATAACTAGGTATTATAAACATTTTAAGGGAGTTTTAACAATTAGGATTGTTATTTAAAACTCAGCCTTTGGTTTCTTCTGTTTCGCCACATCGGTAATACAACCAGCAGACTGCAGCTTAGTCAAAGACAGCAAACGGAGGGGGAATTCAGCCTCACAATTACACTGATGCATCTGTGGAAAACACCAGCACATTTTTCTTTCTAATAACAATGGACAGAATACACTGTATGTCCATGTTATAATAATAATCATATGCCTCATATTTTCTAAATAACTCAAAAATGTGAATTCTAGAATATGCTTGAAAAAGGAATTCTCAGAAAATAGATTAAATAATGAGTTCATTTCTTTAAGGATTTCAAAACTTAAAAGTGAAACTCAGACAATATTATTTCTTCTTGCTTGTTTGCTTCAATTTTTCGTTTGTTTGGGAATTTTTTTGGTGGCTGCTAGGTATAGGGATCCAACCCTGGGCCTAGGTGTTATCAGAGAATCTGATTTCTTAAAGCTAAAACTTGATTCCATCTGAGTCCCACCCTGCTTTCAGATGGTAATTACCACTGTCTCTAAGTCCTGAAGAACAAGCTCAAAGGTTATTCTGAGCTTTCAAAGTTAAAGAATGTGAATAACACTGATCCCTACAAACCTTAGAAAAGGCAAATGCCAGTGCACCTGGTTGTAATTCAGCCCCACTTTTCTGCTTCCAGGTAGCTATGAGCACAAGCTATACAGGCAGAGGACCAGGGTTTAGTTTCAGCTCTGGGAACCATGTGACCTTGAGCAAGTAATGATTAAATGAAATGGGACATATGGAAAGATGCCTGATACAAAGAAAACACTTAGAAAATGGCAGCTACTGTCATTTCCCACGACTAGGTCATCTCCAGGACAGGATGTGGGGCAGGAGGGGATCTCACTATTTTCAGAAGAGCCTAAAATCACCCTGCTCCCATGCACCATTTTAACAACTAATATAAACCACTCAATTACTGGTTTTTCCAACTTAAATATTACACAAATCTTTTGACTTCTTTTTATTCTCTGTCACTCGACTTCTTTTTATTCTCTTTTCTATACAAGATGAACAGATTCTAAAAAGTGCTTGAGAGATAGAAAGATCATATTTTCAGCCACACATAGAGGGTAGACCAAGAACATAGGAAAACTGAAGCTGCTTTGTGTATGTTAGATTATAGGTATTTACTAATGAATGAACGCACAGCAAATAAATGAAGATTTGTTTTGTCACTGGAGTTAGTTCTAAGGCATGAGGAACTATGCACAGGAAGGAAGGATGGATGTGTGGATGGATGGATGGACAGATGGAAGAATGGACAGACAGGTGGGTGGATAGAAAGCTATAGATATATAGAGATACATAAATAAGAAAAGTTGTTAACATAAAGATTAGAAAGTTCCCCTTACATCTAGGCTTTCTTTGTCTGCTGTCCTTTCAAACTGGCCAAACAATTTTCATTGATTTTGTATCTTGTTTGCACTTATTTTGTAAATTTATTTTACGTTTGTAGATATGTACAGATCTCTCTTCAAATAAAGTATATAAATAAGTCTAACAGAAATGGGATAAAAACATTTTCAATCATACTATTAAAAATATCATAGCCTTAGATACACTGTCATACAGTGTTTTACACATTTAAAGTGATAAAAACTTTTTAAAGGAAAAAAAATTCCCACAGACCCCCCAAAACATACATATGTTTTAAATTATATATATATATTTTTTTTTTCTTTACTGAGATATAAAGTACATACAATAAACTGTACCCATCTAAAGTGGCAATTCTCAAAGTGTAGTCTACGAACCCTTGGGGTCCATGAGATTCTTTCAGTGGTCCACGAGATAAAGAACTATTTTCATAATAATACTAAGCCATCCTAGTACTAATATCTTGTATCAATTTTAATAAGTTGTATTTTTCATGGAATTTTTTCCATTTCATCTACATTGCCAAATTTTTTGGCACAAAATTATACATTATATTCTCTTATTTTTTTAATGTCTGTGGGTTTTACGGTTATAACCTTTCTTTCATTTGTTATACCAGTGATTTGATCAGTCTAACTAGAAGTTCACAAACTTGGTTGATCTTTTCAAAGAATCAAGTTTAGCTTTGTTTTCTCTGTTATGTCTTTTCTCTATTTCATCCATGTCTGCTCTTATCTTAATTACCTCCTTCTTTCAACTTACTTTGTGTTTACTTTGCTTATTTCCTCAGTGGCTTCTTAATGTTGAGCCTTTGTTAATTGAATTTAAACCTTTCTTCTTTTCTAATATAAGCACTCAAAGCTATATTGTTTCCTCTAAGCACTGCTTTGGCTATATCCCACGATTTTGAAATTCTGTGTTTTCATTATTATTCAGTTCAAAATATTTTCTCATTTCCTTTATTTTGATGCATGAGTTATTTAGAAGCACGTTATTTAATTTATATGTATTTGAGGTTTTTCTAGAGATATTATTGATTCCTAATTTAATTGTTATAATCAGAGTATATAATCAGTATAATCTCAGTCCTTTAAATTTATTGTGACTTGTTTTGAGGCCCAGAATACACTCTGTCTTTGTGAATGAATCATGTGAGTGTGGTATTCTATAAATATCTGTTAGGTCAATATAGTTTATAGGGTTGTTTTCACCACCTACTCTTCACTGATATTCTGTGTGGATGTTCAATCAATTACTCAGGGAGATAAGGAGGGGGTAGGGGGATTGGGAGAAATTGGTAAAGCACCACAAAAAATGTTTACATTGTGTAATGATAAAAGACAGGGATGTTTATAAACTTTGTTGATCACTGACTATGATTACAGCATTGTCTGTTTCTCCATTTACTTTTTTTTTTTTTTTTTTTTTTTTTTTTTCAAAGATGACCGGTAAGGGGATCTTAACCCCTGACTTGGTGTTGTCAGCACCACACTCTCCCAAGTGAGCTAACCGGCCATCCCTATATAGGGATCTGAACCCATGGCCTTGGTGTTATCAGCACCACACTCGCCCAAGAGAGCCACGGGCCAGTCCTTCCATTTACTTTTGACAATATTTACTCCATACATTTTGAAGCTCTGTTATTAGATAAATATTTATCATTATGTCTTCCTGAACAATTAGCTGTGCCATCATTATGAAACATCCCTCTTCATCTCTGTTAATATTATTTGCCTTCATATCTATTTTATTGGATATTAATATAGCCACTCAAATTTTTTTATGCTTATTGTTTGCATCACTTACATTTTTCCATTTGTTTAATTTCAACCTGTGTCTTCATACTTCAAGTGCATCTCCTGTAAATAGCGTATAGTCAGGCCTTGCTATTTATCCATTCTGATATTCTCTGTCTCTTAATTGGAGTGTTTAGCCCATTAATTTCATGTAGTTATTCAGATGGTTGAATTTAGGTCTACAATTTTATTATTTATTTTCAGTCTGTCCCCTCTGTTTTTCAGTCCTCAGTTCCCTCCTTCCCACCTTCTTTGGATCATGTGAATATTACTTAGAATTCTATTTGGGTTTATCTATTGGCCTGGCATTATTTTTATTGGTTGCTCTGAGATTAGAATATGCATCTTTAACTTTCGTTTTGCTTAATTTAATTACACCACTTCATATAAAATGGAGAAATCGTGCAATCATATAGGGAGTCCATTTACTCCCCTGTCATTTTCTATATTATAGCTGTCAAATATCTGTATACATTATAAGCTCCATGAGACAATGTTATAACTTGTGCTTTAAACAATTATGTGGGGCCGGCCCGGTGGCGCACTCGGTACAGTGCGGCGCTCGGGAGCGTGGTGGTGCTCCCGCCCAGGGTTCGGATCCCATATAGAGACCGGTCCGCTCACCGGTCTGCTCACTGGTTGAGCGTGGTGCGGGCGCGACACCGAGGGTTGCGATCCCGTTACTGGTCACGAAAAAAGACAAAAAGGAAAAAAAAATCTTTTAGGGCTGGCCCAGTGGCGCACTCGGTTGAGTGCGGTGCTTGGGAGCATGGCGGCGCTCCCGCCGAGGGTTCGGATCCCATGTAGAGACCAGTCCGCTCACTGGCTGAGCGTGGTGCGGGTGCAACACCGAGGGTTGTGATTCCGTTGCCGGTCGCGGTATGGGCGCGACAGCGAGGGTTGCGATCCCATTACCAGTCACAAAAAAAGACAAAAAGGAAAATAAATAAATAAATAAATAAAAATAAAAATAAAAAAATAAACAATTATATGTATTTTAAAGAAATTAAGACAAGCAAATGTCTTTTATATTTTCCTTGATATTTGCCATTTCTGATTCTTTTCATTCAAAATATACCACTATATTTCTTACTCATTGAACAGATTACCAAAGCACATCCTTCAGCCCTCACCTAGCAAGAATGCATAAATTAAACAAAAAAATTACCCCTGTGGTGCTGGCCAGTTAGCTCAGTTGATTAGAGCATGATGTTGATAACACCAAGGTCCAAGGTTCAATCCCTGTACTGTCCGGCCACCAAAAACAAACAAAAAATTATTCCAATCTCTTCTCTTAAGCTCATGACAGTTAAAGCAATACCACTTGGCACAAATGCGACTGCAAATGAAACATAAATTCAGGCATTGGAATTGGATGACAATACCAGTTATAAGGTAAATTGGTTACAAGACAATTCAGTATATAATTCAATATATACTTATATTGATTTGGGGGATTGCAAATTGAAATTAAAATGTTAAATATTAAAACTTCTGTGCAAAACTCTCAAATCAAAGTATAAAAATCTCTCCAATAAAAAAAAAACCAGAAGATATTTTCAACTCATTTTTAAAAGTGCCTGAATCAATATAACCTTGAAGCAAACACAGGATGTGAACTAAGGAATAATTCTGAGTATGTCTAAAATAAAAAACAAAAAGCATCTTTTTCCCCTTAAGGAAAAGAGGGAAACAGGATATTTGGAAAGTTACAAAATCCATGAGAATTGTGAATTAAGCTGACTTAAAGAAAATTTCAAATATTCATTCAGCAAACATTCACTGAGCTTTACTACGTACCAGACACAAAGCTAAGAACTGGAGATTTAGACTACCTTCAAGACTCTCACAATCTTGTAGAGGAGCAAAACAAAAAACTTAATTGTTATTATGAGAAGGGAACCAAGAAAGCTTCCTGAATCAGATGACCTATGAACTGGGTTTTGAAGAAAGAGCCGGAGTTAGCCTTTCATGCTTGAGTATATTTGTATTCATTAGGGGTGGGCAGGAAAAGAGAGACAAGGGAAAGAGGCTTTCTCAGTTGGACATAACATGTACAAAAACAATAATCCTAAAAGGTCATAGTGCATTTGGAGAACTACAAGAGGTGTGGACAATGGTAGACTAGATAGATCTATGACGAGGACATTAGTATAGGGATCCCTTTGATGTTATATTAAGAATGATAAGCTTTGTTACCTTGAAGGAAGTGAGAAGCTCCTGAAGGATTTTAAGTGGGGGAGGAATATGGCTTACCCTTTCTCCCTTGCCTACCTCTACTATAGATGTTAGGAAAGACAAAAGCTCATATTCCAAGCCTTCTTTGCAGTGAGAGATGGCCTTGTGACAGTTGTGGCCAGTGAACGGGTAAGTAAAAATCTAACTGAAAATGCTTCTGGCAACGATTTTGATTTCCTCATAAATATTCATAGCTGGTTCTGCCCCTTCCCCTCCTCCTTCCTTGAGTTTGCACGTGTTGTGTGGAACCATGTCAGCCACAATGCAACGCAGAAGGAAAGACCAAGATTATCCCAAATATACCAGCAAGGACACAGTAGAGCTGCTCAGATGAAACCTGCAGCCACCTCTAAGCTTCATGCTATGATAGAATATAAATTCCTGTTTATTAATAACCCACCTTAAGTTGGATTTTCTATTACTTAAATCTGAAATCTCCAGAACTGATTAAAGTTTTATTCATTAATTTGTATTTTAGAATGATCTTCATTAAATTACTGTGAATGGGTTGGGAAGGAGGGTGCAGAGAGACCTGTCCAAAGCCTTGAAACAAGAAAATAACGATGGGGATAGCAAGGAAGGTAGAATACAGAGACATGGAAAAGAAGACAGGGCAGGATGGAGGAGAAAGTGGTCCGCTACATCTTCTAGATGTCTTATTTGTACAACTACAACTGGAGGTGGGCAGGAGGAGATGTGAGGGTAGTGCCATTCCCCAAAATAGGGGCAGGTATGGTGAAGGATGGATGAGTTCAGTTTTAGACATGTTTCAGTTTGAGATGTCTATGGGACATCCATGTGAAAATGATTTTAAAAAAGTAGTTGACTCTAGATCTGGAGGCCAAGAGTGACGTCTAAATTTGAGATATAGATTTCAGAGTGACCATTATATAAGGATAAACTAAAACAGCAAGTATGGTGAGATCCCACAAGTAAAATCTGAATAGGCAAAAATGAAGCCCAGCAAATATATTAAGACAGAAAGTACATCAGTGGTTGCACAGGACTGAAGGGTGGAGGAGGTAGGGGAACATTGGTAACCATTAATGGGGTTTTTTGGGGGGGTGATAAAAATGTTTTAAAATTAAATTGTGATGATGGTTGCTCAACCTTGTGAATATATTTTTTAATATACTCAAGTAGTTTTTACCACTTAATTATACACCTTAAATGAGTAAATGGTATGGTATGTAAATTATATCTCCATAAAGCTGTTTTTTAAACAAGGTAGGTCCAAGACAGGAAATATCAACATATAAGTGGGAAGAAAATTCCAGTGCAGAAACAGAGAGCCAGGGCCAGGGATGGGGGGGCAGGGAGGATCAAGAGAGTGCTTTCCAAAATCAAGAAAGGAAGTTTTAAGAGGAAATCGGTGGACAAGAGTATCAAATAATAGATCAATTAAGTTAAAAACTGAAACATTTCATTTAGCAATCATTGGTGAATTAAGTGCGAGTGATTTTAAGTATTAACAACAGAAGCCATATTATATTAATTTAAGGAATAAATGAGAGGTGAGGAACAGGAGATTCCAAATAAAGGACCTTTTCAGAAAACCTTTCTTGCCAAGAGAAGAGCTGGGGTATGGGGATGTGTTGTGTTGTTATTTTCTTTTTTTTTTTTTTTAAAGATGACCGGTAAGGGGATCTTCACCCTTGACTTGGTGTTGTCAGCACCATGCTCTCCCAAGTTAGCCAACTGGCCATCCCTATACAGGGATCCGAACCCATGGCCTTGGTGTTATCAGCACCACACTCTCCCAAGTGAGCCACGGGCCGGCCCTTGTGTTGTTATTTTCAAGAGGAAGCACATATGATGTTTATATGTAAGGGAAAGGAGCCAGCAGAGAGGAAGCAACTGACAATGAAAGAGAAGGAGGGATGACTAATGGAGCATCCCCCAAGAGATGGAAAGAAAGGAATTCGCAACATAAGCATAAAATGGTAGTATGGAAGACAGATGAATCTTCCATTGCACTGGGAGGAAAGGTTAAGATACCAGTTAGTTTGTAGGGGAAAGAAGTTTGAGGAGCTATTACCTGATGCATTGATGTTCTCAGTGAGCTGGGAGACAAAGATCACTGGCTGAAGGTGAGGGAGTAGGCTGAAGATTTTAGGAGGGGGTAAACATTTACAATTATTGTGAGAGCAATTTTCAAGGAAGAAGTTGAGAAGCTGATACACACATCTCAAATACTTAAAAACTGTAAGATATTCCACAGCCAATAAAAATGGTCTTATGCATAATAAATTATCTTCAAGTTCATGATACTTTACATTAGGATTTGTAATGATACACTAAACACATGAGCAGGTTGCCACAAATCCCTGGACAAATGGTGTCTGCAGTCAGAATATAACCCAATGATGCTTGATCCTTAGACCTCAAAAACATGGTCCCCTTCAAAAGCTCAGCTTCAAAGTGACCAGAAAGGTGACCATACTCAGCTTAAAGGTGACCAGAAAGGCCTGTAACTGGTTGTTTTCCCTAGCCCTCTGCAACGGAGGCCATGACTCTTCATTCTCCCTGAGAGTGAAAGAAGAGTGATCTAGTTGTTTGTTAAACTTGCTGGAAAATAAATTAAAAGGTGATATTTTGCTTCTTTTGAGAAGGCTCATGGCAGGTGCCCTCCTAAGGTGTTCAAATAAAATAATGTTATGTCAAAGCCTTTTGTCAAATGTCAAGTAGTACATAAAAATTATTTTTATTGTAGCTGGCACCTACTTATATTTCCAGTTCTATATCCCTTTACGCAACCTCAAGAACTCTTTGCTCTAATCATACTGGTGTACCCTGGCCTCTGATAACAGTCATATGCTTTCCTAAATCTTTGTCTATTATCATGCCATTCTGCTGGCCAGGGAGTACGCTCTCACTCCTTTTCAGTCTACCCAAATACTTACTATCTAACCTTCATGTTTCAGCATAAGTATTACCTCCTCTTGGAAGGCTTCCCTGATCACCCCAGCTAGAAGCAATCATTTCACCAGAATTATTCCAACCATTCCTTTTCTACATACAATTTGTTACTTGGTATTTATGCTAATTATATTCTTTTCTTTACCTGCTTAGAAGGTAGGAACCATGTTTTACATGGTACTTTTTCAGCATGATGCTTTGTACACAGCAGAAACATGGCCTGTTACTTCTGGAAGGTGCTTTAGAGATCATCATCATATTGCCAATGAGAACACAAAGTCTAAGTCTCAAAGACTAAAAAGGACTTAACCAAGGTGACACAAGTTAGTGGCAGAACTGGAACTCCAAACCGGGATTTTGAACTCCTATCCCTATACTCCTTTCATTATACCAATAATTGTTATTGGCCTGGTTATATTTTGCAATCTAAATTTCAGAGAATCATTCTTGAGCCTTAGCATTTGCCAAAGATTCAGACTTCCGTGTAAAAGCTTTTGTTTCAATTTCAATCTAGATTGCATTTAATTGACTTGGATGAATGAAAAAAAGGGGGGCTTTTTTTCTTATATTTGCTTTCAGCAACTGTGTTTTGTCACTGTATGGCTAAAGTAAGGGTTAATTATATGGTTGACTCTGAAGTAATAAGCTCTGTGAACAGGTTGCATACGTATAGGTATACACCACAGCTTCTGATGTTCTTATCGCATTTGTGATTCATAGTTGGAAACAGCACAGCAGTTCAATTACTGTAACAGAAGAAACCAGTAACTATAAAATTTCAGCACTGATATTGGGAGTGACCTAGAAGTAATTGCCAAGGGCAGGGACTATATCTCAGACCCTTTGTTAGCCCTAGTGTCTAACATAGTACCTTGTACAAAAAGAAAAAAATGTGTTTATGTTGAAAATAATTGGGTGACACTAAATGAATACTACATCATGTATACAGTTATAACTGACTGTCTTAATTAGTATAAATTAATTTAGGCCTAGAATTTAACTCTAGACGATTTCTTTGTAAAGATAACCTAATTATAAAGTGTAGCTCAATAATATACTATCATTTCCCCTAATCCACTAAATTGGGTAATTCTCAACGAAAGATCCATATTTAATGAGAGGCTGTAAAATGTGGTTATTTTGCTGACCATCCTCACATGGTTTGGTACAGGGACACTGTGGGAACATGATGAGACTCAGAGGCTTGGGTGGACCATCGTTTCATCTAGGATAACTTAGATAATTACTGGAAAAAAACAAAAAGCTTTGCCTATTCAGTTTCATAAGAAATGTCCCTAAAAACTCACTCAATTTCTCTCTTTCATTGAGAATTTTGGGCATATTAATCTCTGCACCGTGAGTGACACAGTTAAACACCACAGGGCAGACAAAATGTAGCTAGGGAATTCTTGTCTTACTCAGTCCTTATCTTGCTATGTGATTCTTCCGGAACTTGAGTTAACTCTCTGGTTCCTTTGCCTGAAAAGGGAAGTGAAGATATTTACTCCAACCCTGGTAGATATAAAACACTCTTTCCCCTCTTTCTATCAAACAAGGCTTCCCTTATTCCCCTGAGCTGATGAATAGGGATCACTTACCACTATTCACTCTGGGTATTCTCAAAGGGCATTATAATTGCCTTCATTCTGCTGAAGTACTCCCAGGACTCTTTCTTATAATCTAATGGCACCTCAATTACCTATATCAATTTCTGAAATTTCCTTAAAATCAGGATTGTCACTGCCTGACTTTCACCATAGGAATCTAGGGTAGCAGTTTACCATTGTTTAAAGTCAGACAAAACGTTATAAATCCTCAGGAAAAGTGCACTTCTTAGATGTCAGGATTCTAGAATGAACACTTGGTTTCTAGACTGTGTTCTACATCAGTGTGAATCACTTCTCTTAATTAGCTGTTTGAAACAAAAACAAACACTGTATAAGTTTTTATATGCATACAGAAAACACATACATAGGTACTTCAAAGAGTTCGTGGAAAATAGAATTAAAAGATAATATGAATCTTTCCATGAATTTTTGAAGACCCCTCATGTTTCTATTTAATTTGGGCCTCTTATTTGTCAGTGATATGAGGTTACTTTGTTCAGACCTTGCTAAAATGGGTTAATAATTTCACATTCTCATATGCTATAACTGTATTAAAATTTAGAGGACTACTATAAAGCCAGTAAAGTTTGCAAAAATGTGAAAACAAAAAGGGTTATTGGTGGTTTTAGTTCCAAAACATCTTATAAACACCTGTATTATTTATTTCTACCTTCATGAGGAAGAAACTGAATTGAGAAAATGTGTTTATTATACATTTAGTAAAGAGAAAAAAGTTGGAGCTCCTCAGATGAGAAAGGTAGGCTTTTTCCCTGCTGCAGAACTTCCCCAAAGTAAACTGAGTCCTGATGCCATCCATGGTTTTTCCCCTTGGAGAAATATTTCTCTTTCTACCGGGGAAGGAACCCACTGAAACTTCCTGTCCAGTTGGACTCCTTCCTGGGCTTGTGGGTAGCAGAGGTAATATCCTCTGCCAAGTAAAGCAGCAAAGTGCTCACTGAACTTCTTCACCTATTCAAGGGCTTTCCCAAAACTCTTTCACATTTTCAAGTGAGTCAGCAGATCCTAAACTCATTTTCCTCATTTATCCACTATAGAAATGCTGAAAGTAAAGTATCTACTTACTGAGATTGGAATGAGGAATAGAAAGCACTAACTTTTTTTTTTTTTTCCTTTTTATCTTTTTTACTGACCGGTAACAGGATCGCAACCCTCGGTGTTGCGCCTGCACCGCGCTCAACCAGTGAGCGGGAACCGGTCTCCACATGGGATCCGAACCCTCGGCGGGAGCGCCACCGCGCTCCCAGACGGCGCACTTTCCAGTGCGCCACCGAGCCGGCCCAGCACTAACTTCTTAGTTCAATACTTTTATGACTTGTCAGAAAATCAAACATGTTTTTAATAATTAATTATTTTGTGGCAGCTGCTACTAAAAAGTAATAAGAATACCCACTATGCTACTCAAATTCTATTTTTTTTTTTTTTATGCTAGAATCCAAGTAAACTTGGAAGTATTTCTTTAGGAGAAAATCTTGCAGTAAATGGTAGAAAGGGAGAAGAAAAAAATTTCCTATGTTTTCCTTAAGGGAAAATGTTTTATTTGTGGTAAACAAGGCAGTGATAAAAGATGACATTCTTATGCATGACAGTCTCAGGATTTTCACATATAAAATACCATTCTTTAAGTAGCTTATCAAAGGAATTTGTTGTATTGAAGCTAATATTGCGTTTAATTTTCTCAGAAAAAAATATCCAAATCACATCCATTTTGTTATAACTAGTGACTTACATTTTTAGTACAAATTCCGGGGCAATGTTTAAAAACCTGGGAAGATCAAATAACAATTGAGATTTAGCAAATGTTGAATTCTGAGCAATGTCCTTAGAGTGTACATTTTTCTTTTCTGCCCAACTCTTAGTTCTACTTGACCAGTTACAGGAACTACCACCCACTGAGAGATTTTTTTCACTCATTCAATAAATATTTATTAAGAACCCCCTATATACCAGGCACTGGGCCAGGCAGTGGGGATACAAACGAGAAAGACATGGTCCTTGCCCTCAAGGAGCTCACAGTCTAGCATATGAGGCAAATATCAAATACTCTTAAAAATGTCAAACTGTACCAGGAATCTTGGGAAATAAGTTAAGGCATTTAACAACCGCCTCCAGCTTTCCTAACCAAACTGAAGCTCAGGACAAACATTTAACTAAGAGACAACTAAACAAGACATAGTCCTATCTCTTTTTTTCTATTTGTGCTTTAGCTAAAATGCTTGATGATTAGTATAATAATCTATAACAGGATTGTTATTCTGGTTCTATCATTAGGTATGCAGAACTGGTGATATCGTTTTAAAATCAAAATCCTACATTTTGATGTTTGCAACCTGACCATTATTTACTTTTTGTCACATCTAAATGGGTTGTTCTATTGAATTAATCAGATATCCAAAACTGTTGCTTCACAATAGACATGGGTTATGTTGTTTCCCATTAACTTGAATTAATTTAATAAAGACTTGAAAAGTTGCAAAGATATCTTTTATTTTTATACATGTTTAAATTCAGTTTTACAAAATATAATGAAAGCTACCGAGCACTGAATACTTACTATTGAACTGAGTTGATTTCTTTTTTACATAATATCTTGTAACATCTCCTGCTCCCCAACCCCACAAGATACTATGGGTCCTATTTGACTGATGGGAAAATTGAGGTGTTGAGGAGAGTTTTCCTGTATCACACAACTAGTTAGTGTAAAGCAAGAAATGGAACCTCTAATTATCTGACTGGTTAAGTTATTCTCTCAAGAATCCTAAATTGAGCACAGAGTTTTCACCTTCCAGGTCTATGTGCAGTAGAATTACTCATTGCACAATGAGTAATTATAATATTATAATATTATATAATTTTATATTATAATATTATAATAACACAGTTAAAGCTTTTAGCAACCAGAATCTAAACATCTAGGATGCGATAAAATATCTGATTAAATAGTAAAATGAAATATGAAATAACTTCAGGTAAATGGCAAGTTAATGGAGAGTGTGTAACTATGAAGTAAACTGCATCATGCAGCAACCTCCCAGCCTGGCTGTGTGAAACTTTCCTGCACAGAGGGAAAATTATCTTACACTAAGTGAGTGTTGGCCTGGAAACTCCTAAAGGAATGCTGGGTCAGGGAGAGCTTGAGTTTTTTGTTTTGCTTGATCTTCAGTGGAGGTGGTCCTACAGCAGTCTCCCCTAATCACTGCGCCCAAGTCACCTGCTCTAGAGGGATGGTCCGCGTTTTGGGTGGCGTGTGCACAAACATTTAAGCACACACTACCATCATTACTTTGCAAAAATCATCAGACGTTCCCAATAAAACATGGAGAGCTTTATGAGAGAATAGAAATATAAACTTGAAAAATTTAAATGAAATACATACGTATCAAACTGCTCTGCACTAACCTCCTAAAATCTCTTCTGTGTTGTTTATCCAAGTGCACAACCACAGCCAACTGACAGCTCCCAGAAAAAGCTTCACCCTCAAACTACGGATTGTAAACTAAACTGACCCCCACCCCGTGGCTAAGCTTTCTAAGGTCCGCAGAGCTTTTAGGGGCTGCCTTTCCCCCTCTTGTACAGTGACTCACTACACAAGAAATTTGCTAAAACCGTTCGCTGGGCACTTCCACGGAATCGCTTAAAAATAAACATGTCACTTTCGGCTTGGGGCAGCATGCTCGTCATTTAATGTCTTACTCGTTTCTTAACACGTATATGATTAATATTGGGTACTCAGGAAAGAGAACTTCTTCTGACCTTGAGCGTGCGCGCTAAATAAATTACCTCAGAACGAAAGTGGTGAGATCTCATAACAGCATCTGGGGAGAAAAGAGAAAAACGAGACTTCATTTAACGCCTTGTTCTTCACCTGCCGAGGTACTGACGACTTACCTGGGAAACAAGGATAGGGAAGGCACATTCCTGACGCCTCGATTCGGTGGGAATATCCTGGGGAGGGGGGTACTGGGCGGTGGGTATCTAGGTGACTTCTCCGAGAGAAGTTTCCGGGAAAGTTCTGGGGGAGTTGGGGAGCCCCGAACTCTTCATGCCTCACTTTCTTACCCCTAAGCTCCAGCAAAGGATGGGTGAAGGCGAGGCTGCCGCAGCCCCGGACTCTGCTCGAGTTACCCTGAGAGCTTTAGCAGACGGACACCAAGAATCTGAGTTCGTTCCTCCGCTCCCTGACCTCTGCATGGCCGTGGTTATCCAAACCTCGGAGACTGGAGGTCGGGGGTGAGAGCAAAACGGGCCAGGGGCGTTTAATAAACAAGCGCACTCAGCTTGAGGAGTGGGCAATGGTGGAGGTAGGGGAGGCAGCGCAGAAGGCAGGGAGCCGCGCTTCACTCTCCAAATCGGCTTACACGTTCCTCCCAGCCGGAAGAAACCAGTCGCGACGTATCTTACCTCGGCTTCTAGAGCGACCCGAAAAGACCGATTTCATCGGATGCCTCCCTTTCTGGAGCTTGCGGTGCCAGCAGCAGAAGAAAACGATGGTGGCGATGGTGCCCAGCAGAAGCAACAAGAGGAAAAGGGCACATTGGATGCTATAGGGTCTCAGCAGAACGAGGAAAGCCGCGGCGATCATGGTGCGGACGAGGCGGGGGGCGACTCGGCGGCGGGGCTGGAGGGCGGCGGCACAGGCACCC
>NW_007726874.1:203039-249781 GCF_000696425.1 Galeopterus variegatus | reverse complement strand
CCTCGGGCTGCGCCCGGGCCTGAGCGCCCAGCGCTCTCTGGGGGGGCCGCCCGCCAGTGCGCGCCGTCCTCAGGTGCACGGGCCGGACGCCTCTCCGCTGCCCGGATACCTTGGGCTTCCACCTATCCAGCCTCCCTTGGCCGAACTGCTGGGGAGCCCGGCGTCAGGGGGCGCCAAGGAGCCAGGGGGAAAACCGTAAGGTGCTGGTGTGAGCCTCCAGGTGGTGCTACCCCCACCTCCCGCCTCCCTGCGCCCCGCCCCGAGGTCGGGGCTTTGGAGGATGCAACCGGGTGAGCTATTGCTTGTGGGGGGGTTCCTCGCACGCTGAAGCGTGAACACCGGGAAGGGCCTTCCCTGGGAACTGGGATCCCCCAGGAACGGGAGGCCACCCCTCTCCAAGACCCTCTAAAAACTAGGAGCGCCCGGTAGTAGGACGCTCCGGTCTGCAGATGTGAACTCTTCCACCCCCAAACTTGACGCTAATTTCGCAGCTAAGAAATGGGCACTTTAGATCTTGTATCCATGCGTTTACCGTAAAACCCTGACTTATTTAGTGCATTTGAAGGGACGGGATTTCAGATTTCATCCTGGCAGATCAAGGAAGTTGGGAATTGACTTGTAAATATTTTAAGGAGAAAAATTTTAGGGAGTGTGAAGCAGTAGTGCTCTGTCACACTCACGCACACAGCCCCTCTGTCTCCCCTTTGCTCCCTCCCCACATTTTTTCGTGACCAGCAAAAAGTATATTGCAGTTGGTGGCTGGGAGATTTAATAGTTGTTGCTGTGCAGTGCCAACGCAGAAGGTGTGGTGGGAACGCTGCAGTGTGCCTTTCTGCTGACAGCTACGGCCACTTGGCCAGGAAGCCGCTACTGCAGCAGTCAGTCTGCGGCATCTCGTGGCCTTGGCATTTTGTGGCCTTGGTGGGACCGGGTGCGGTATCGCGTTCTGCTGCACCCAAGGCAATGCTGGCTTTCCCTGTGTGGGGCTGAGTTTTTTGTTTGTTTTGTTTCATTTCCCCGAATAAGGAGACTGCAATTATAGTGACAAGGTAACACATTACTGCATTTCTGGAGTTTCTAATAACGACTAGATTGGACATTTATTTTGGAATATTTTACAGAGTGAAGAAATTGTGTCATAAAAAATAATTTGTAAAATTCTGAAAAGGAGTTGAAGAATTGGTGAAAAATCGGTGTTGTTTTTTAACTGTAAAAAAAACCAGCTATACAGCTCTGCATAAAAGCTTAACCATTGATATTCTTAAGGCTGATAACATATCACCATGTGTAAGCATTAAAAGACACTCAAAAAGTTATTGCCTAATGCAATCCCTTAAATGCCAGATTCATAAACTGGAAAACAATGGATACACTTTATTATTTGCGGCTGGTTTCCTAAAACAAAATAAACATTTTTGTTGTTGATACTGTTGGATCTCACTCATTAAGTTGTTTTGTGCTGAATATGGAAGGGACCTTGATTGCAGATGCTGTGTTAGGTGAGAATCTTGAATGTCAGAGTAGGCTGCACTACATACCAAGAGAGTCTTCATAGGCCCCTGGAACTCAGAGGGCCTGACAGGTAGCACTGCATCATGTGCACATGGCTAAAGGTTTCCTGATACTGCAGCCCACTGCAGTGAGAAACCGTATTCCTGTCCATTATGCAGGGGTGACTGAAGAGAATCCTGAGACCTGTAATGTGTGGCACATGAGGAAAGGAAGAATTCTCCACCACATTGACCCAACAATGGCATGGTGGAGTAATTTAAAACAACAAAACTGAATTAACCTTTTGCAAATATTGGGTAAAAATGACTAATAGAATTAATGAAGGTCATCTTTACTTTATGCTTCTCATTGACTAAAATTTGTAAGTGAACTGGCATGGCCTAAATATCCTTGAACAGAAACATGTCTAAGACTACAAACACGGCATAGTAGCCAATTTGCCCCAAATTCTGCATTTTTAACAACAAAAAGCAACTAAATAGCAATTATGGTTTTCTGAGCTATTAATTTAGCACAACTGTTATCATCCTGAGTCTGGCTGCAGCCATTTATAAATTTCAAGTGCACACAGAAACATCATTTATCTTTCTTGGCAGGCAAATGCTTAACTGCCATGCCATAGAATTATAGATATTTCCTTTTAAATACATTCATTTCTGTTATTTGCATCAGTTATTTTAAGGATAGTGACAATAAGAAAAACAAATCCTTGAAAGAATTTGGTTTTATTGTTATTTTCTGATTTGTTTTTTGCTAATTTATTTTCTTTTCTAAATAACAGTAGGGTATTAACTATTCCTGTCTGTATGTTTATGTGGTGCCTAATGCATTATGGAATTCAGTAAATATTAAATCAGACAATCAGTCCTTTTTGGAAGTTAATTTAGTAGAATTCATACCTTTTCTTCCTGCTAGGTTTTCATTTAGTAAAGAATAATTGACATTGTATAAAAGTCACAAAAAATTTAAAATTTGGAGGTAGGGATGGAGGATGAAGGCCCGTGGTCAAAAACTTTCATACTGAGAAATGAAACATCACAGTGGAAAAGTATGTACAATTTTTGGCTTTTTTTATGACGATGAGTTAGCATTGTAACCCAGGAGAAAATAAAGGAATTGGGGAAAATAGCTAAGAGCCTTTGATATCAGGTATGTGGAAGGTAATCCAATGCACAGACCTTCTTTCCCTTGGATTCTCAATCAAATTGGAAATAGGTACAAGGAACCAAACAGAAATTAAAATACTAACTCTATTCAGGGTAAAGCCAGATTGAAGAACTAGCTTAGATTCAAAGCCAAAATGGGGCATCTTATTCCTTTTCCCATAACTCAGTGTGCCCACCCAGTCTCAGCTGAGGAATGATGGGACTTACCACCACTAGGGCAGGAAGGAACCAGACCTGTACAAATTCCTAAATAGAGACCAGAGGCCAGGAAGAGCCTGACTCTTTCCAATCCATAAGGAACAGTATGAATGAGGTTTTGTATACATCGGTCCTCCCCTTTCATGGCTGACAGTCCCTCCTTAATTTCCCCCATCACTAAATCTTCCCACCTCCCAAAGATAGGAGTGAAAAAGGCTTAAATACAGTGGCAGAAACATCTTCTACAGTACTTCCCTAGAGGTGGAAAATTGTGGCACAAGTTCCTAATTTACTGTTACAGGAAGAAGCATCAGGAAGAAGAAAAGTTTCCACCCTGAGCTGTGTAGCAACCAATTGAGGGAAAAGGAGGAACTAAGATGACTCAAGTTTGGAGCTAGGGTGGAGGAATAGTTTTGAAGGGCAAGATGACAAACTGTTTTAGACCCACCAAGGTGGAAATGTCAGAAGGACATTGGTGTGAAAATATCCAGCAAGCCCATGGAAATGTGGGTGGAGAGGTCAGAAGCAAAACAGACATGGGAGTCATCAACATAGATTGTAGTTGAAGTCATGGAAATGGAGGAAATGACTAAGAAAGAGAAACTGTGGAAAGAATTGGAATCAGAACTTTGGAGACAGCTTCCATTTGTGGACAGCAAAAGGCAGGACCGGGGAACCCAAGTGGAGAGTGTCCCAATTCAGTGGCGTGCTAGAACAGATGCACAAATGGGAGGTAAAGGGGGGCGAGGACTGAGACTGGAGACTAGGAGACCTCTGGGAACCTTCCAGAGAACTGATTCATTATTGCAGGAGAGGCTAAAATAAGACCTTCATGCAAAGGCAAAAAAGAGGAGAGAGCCATTGTCTACAATTTTTGGAGAAATTTGATTTTAAAAATGGGATATGTAGAAGAGCAATTAAAGCCTGAGTAAAGGCCAGTAATTATCCTTTTGTCAGGCTGGGGATATTTGAATAAGTTTCTAGGGCACTTGGGAGATGGAACCAGCAGTGAGAGAAGAAGAATTAAGGAGAGGGAAAAGAAGGCCTTCTCCTGGGGAACTGTGATTTAGCAATTTGTTTCAACATTCCTCGAGTCCCCTCTACCCCACCCCCAGCCTAGTTCTTTCTGCTCTCAGGCTGTTTTGAGTCTGCAGAGTTAAAATTGAGCCTGACTAGTTATGATGTCTCCCTGCCCATGGTCTCCTCCCCACCAATTTTGGCCATTAACACTCAGACTTGAAGAATGATTTTTAGAGAAAGATAAGGAATACCTTGGAATGTAGCCCAGGTTGTCTGCGTTTATTACAAACCTACATGGAAATGAGTAAATCACCCAATTAGTAATCACACAAGGACATTACACTGAAATATTACTCCCTTGAAAACAAAAAGTTTAGGTAAAAATGGCTCCAGTAATAAATTATTAGAAATATATCATTTCTGACATTGGACTGGTAGCCTCCTTGTTATTGGGTGAAGTGTTTTACATGTGCTTGTATTGAAAGGTAAAGGAGCTACATCATCTGGAAGAACCTACTTCATCTAATGTAATCTTGGAGGTGATTTCCAGCCACCAGAATCAGGGAAGCCATCATGTGGATGGATTACTGTTGTCTTTTTAATATGTGAGTTTTTGAAGGAAAACCATTGTAATTTGCAGTAATATCAAATATTTTCAGTAAATATTCCCTGGGAAAGAACTATATATTCATTTTACCATAATAAAAACTTTTTAAGTAATTCAAAGTCATCATTATAAGAGAAAAAATTTCAAATGGAATCATTCCCAATTGTTCTTTTAACATTTTAGGAAATTTATGGCCTAATTAGGATTTGTTGTCCTATGTGTTGCCAGACTGCAGAATCCCTGACAATGCTGTGAAAAAAATGTTCTTCTTTTTGTGAGCATTACAGACTTTTCAAAAAAGTCTGCTTAGTTTAGGAGCTTAAAAACATCAGTATAATTGAATTCATCTACTCTATAATGCTTTGCAGACAGTTTTTGGAAAGTAATCATTTATTATCCACAAGCAAATAGAATTCATTTATATAGTTTCCACATTGAGTGTAAGATTAGTCATGCAGCAAAATACTGAGTCATTTGGCCAGAAAATTTACTCATAGTTGTATGAACTGCCAATGGGAAATTTGAGAGCTGTTCATAAATCAAATTATAAAGCTCTTAGAATTATAATTACTGAGTGATATTGTTCATTATTATTCAAAGAGTGTAAAATTTTTCCACCATTTCTAAGAATGGGCAATTTACAAAGCAAGTTTGAAAGCTGAAGGTATTTCCTTCTAGATCCAAGATGTGAGTTGTCATATAAGTTACAAACATTTCTATGTTAAGTGAAAAAATTTAAAAAGTAAGGTTGGAGCTTTATAGTTGCATAGTAAATGTGTTATGAGATGAATAAAATCTTGGCTAATATTTATGAATTAAATTTCAGATTGTCTTAGTAATAAAACCACAGCAACATTGAATAGCTAGATTTCCCCTGTTTCTCACAATAATTCTTTGTCATTTAGGACTTTTGCAGTAGATATTTTGTGCTAATAGATGTGTGTGCTAATGCACCAATGTGCTGATAGCCTGAAAGAATAATGTCACTAAGAGAGCAGAGGTACTAAGTGTACCAAGAACAGAAAATTGTGATGAGTAAGTGATGATTAGTAAAAGATGTTTCAATAACACAGAGTTCCAGAAGTTACTGAAATTACCCAGTGTAATGACATCCCATGAATCTAGGGATGGAAAGAAAAGTGCATCTTAAAATGTCTGTAGCCCCAAATACTTTATGGAGTAAAACAGGGAAACAAACAGTAAACACACTAAGTTAATATATAGTAGAGTTTATATTTCAAAGAAGAAAGCCAAAAACCTAAAGCCTATTGTTGCTGATCTTATATTTACTATAGAAATTCTTAACCTGGAATTCATGGATGGGTTTCTAGGGACCTGAAGTTATATATAAAAGTTTGTGTTTCTTTGGGGGACAAGATCCATAGCTTTCATGCGGTTCTTAATAAATAACCTCCCCCCCACCACAATGAGAATCATCAGAACTGTACAAATCCACACAGGTGCTAAGGCTTCTGAATACAGTATCAAATCATTCTCTCGATGCATCAACAGTGGCATCTCCTGGGTACCCCTGAGACTGGGAGAAGCAACTCAGACACTATCAGTCTAGGATGAGCAAAGGGAACTTTCTATTCTAACCTGTAAAAGTTCAGAGAAGTCTTCCAAATGCAGATGAATAGTTCTCACCCTAAGCCTAAGTGGAGATGTTGTGCTAAGAGTTTACTTGTCTTCTTGCAACTTTAAACATATTGGGAGGGAGAAAAGTGAGTTCCCTAAGGTGACTCCCATTGGGAAGTCAGTTTTAACCCTAAGAAGAGAAAAAACGGTGTTAACTGTCTAGGACCACTTCTCCAGACTTCTATCATGGGAAAAACTTGATTCCTAAGCTGCCTTCAGGCCAATTAAGTATCCCAATTTATATCTAGATGTTTGAATGGACAAGCCCATTCTGAGCCAACAGCACTGGTCCTAAAATCTTAGGTTCAGATTCTACAAAGATATCTATAGTCTTAAGGCTTAAAAGAGGGACAAAGGGACTTAGTATCAGGTGCCCAGAAACTAAAAATGTCTACTCCTAGACATTCCAGTGAATGTAGCCATCACTCTTCCTAAATCCTGCCCCAAGCCACAGCTTGTGAGGCTTTTCAACATTTGACAGCCTGCTGTGGAGTCTTCAGACCTGGTAACTGGGGCCCTCAATCCTGCCAGGATAATTCTGCACTCCATGTTGGCAAGGCGCCCATCCATGCAAAGTGCTGAGTTCCACCTACTCTATTTCTATCTTCTCACCAGGGGCAGAATGCTATGGTTTGAATGTTTGTCTCCTCAAAAATTCATGTTGAAATTTGATTGCATTTGTGACAGTATTAGGAGGTGGGACCTTTGAGAGGTGATTGGGCTGTGAGGGCTCTACTCTCGTGAATGGATTAATGCCACAGTCATGGGAGTGGGTTCATTACAGAAGGGTGAATTCAGCCCTTTTCTCTCTTTCTCCTCTCCCACGCCTTCCACCATGGGATGATGCAGTAAGAGGCCCTTGCCAGATGCCAGCACCTTGATATTGGACTTCTTGGTCCCCAGAACTGTGAGCCAAAAAATTTCTGTTTGTTATAAATTACCCAGTCGATGGTGTTCTGTTAAAGCAGCACAGAACAGACTAAGTCACCAGCTCTGCCATGTTTGAGTACCTCGGCTCCCTCCCCAGCATGGTATTCCCAGGACATTAGGTCTCAATGTCCCATCATCATGATCACATTCTGTCACAGCATGAAGCTGGTTATTCCATAATGTGACTGTCCCACCCCAGTGGACAGGTCCAGTTTCCTGAGGTATCCCGATCTCTCAGTCTGGCTAGTTCTATGTCCTCCAAATCCCTTCTAACCCTAGGCTGTGAAGAGTTTGGTGACACAACATTCATACATTCTAAATAGAAACAGACTTGAATCAACACCATTCCCTGAGTGCCTCAGATCCCTCTAGGCCCAGTGGGCACTCTCCTTTGCACCATTTCATTCTGTGACCACTTATACTGAGGCAAGAATCCACCTTGAAAGACATTGCAGGATTGCAGTTAATGTACCAGACTCCCTGGTGGTCTGCCATCTGGACAGCTGTTAAAAGTCTGGATCTTAGTGCCTGGAATAAGAGGCACTAGCAGCACCCTGGGAAGTGATTGGTGCGATCATAATTCACCTGTCCCCCTCACCCAAAAGACATGGGACAACATGCACTGGTCTTCCTCATTACTGAATGGCTATCTCAGTGTGGACAACCTAATTATTTGTAGTAATAGCTACCACTTATTGAATACTCTCTGCTGGGCCTCCACTAAATGCTTTACATGCATTTACTTATTTAATCCAGATAGTAACTGCAGGTAGGTACTACTCTCATCCCTATTTTATAGATGAGGATCCTGGGGCTATAGGAGAGATGTAAAGAATTCCCCTAAGATCACACAGCTAGCAAGTGGCATAAGGATTCTCCAGCACTTCAAAAACTATTTCTGCTGCATGTTTTACATTTGCTCTGCCTCCCTGCCCACTGCAGTCCCTCCCCTGAAGGAATTCCTCTTAGTTGGGGCTTGCTGGGCAGCTATTCTTCCTCTCTTCTGACTATCCTTAAACTATCCCTACCCAGACTAATGAGAGCCAATCCAACACTCTGGCAGAATATCAGATGTTTCCTGGCACACAAGATACATGGTTCTCTCCTTTAGCCTATGAGGTATTTGCCTAGACCACCTCTCCTATTCCTTCAATTTGACAAGACTCCTTTTACTGAGAATTTATAGTTTTTACTTTTATCATTTCATTGCCATCCCCATCACTGTCACTTGGGTAATTTGACCCAGCACCTCCACAAAGCTAAAGAAGCTTGGTGAACCAGGCAGATTCCCATTTTGGGAAAAGGCCTCCATTGGAGACCACGTGACTGTCCATAAAAGAGATAGGTCTAATAATTTTTTCTTTTTCTTTTCACATAAGATTGAGGTGCGTCTAATATAGCATCATAGGCATCAAGGTTAATTAGCTATGTTTCTTGAAGCCCTCCCCTGCCCCCACTGTTGTAAACACCCCTCCAACCCCTATATGTTTGATCTAAGCTTGTATGAAGGGGATATTATTCTATTTCCTCCAGTTAATAATAAAAATACTGCTATTAATAAATTAATATGCTAGTAATATACCTAATATATCAACCTATAATGAGGTACTCTTATTATCCCCATTTCACAGGTGAGGCACAAAAAGTTTACGAAGGGTAGTAAGTATTGGAGCTAGGGTTATGGACTGAGACAATTCGGTTCTAGAGCCTGTATTTTATTCACTTATGTGACCCTGCTTCACCATGTAAATATTTAGAAGAGATTCAGACTAGAAGACTATCTCAAACTACCTACATAGTAAAACTTTACCTCTATCAAAAAATTTATATATATATATAAATATATGTAGACCCACTTAGCTTTCTACCCTTTCACAGAAGGACAAGCTTAGTCTTCCCCTTTCTGTGAACAGGATATGCATTTGCCCAAAGTTCTATCTCCCTCTGACTGTTCGAGCAACTTCTCTACCATAGAATCAAGGGCTCACGATATTGTCTCAAAATACCAGCACTGCTGAGTCCCCTATTCCTCTTAGTCTTTGACACTCCTGAACCTTGAGGTTAGGTTGCATACTTTGAACTCACTGTACCCATCTATTCTTCCTTGCTTTTATATAGCTTCCTGGGCCTCAGCTGGCTAAATAGATTCATTCCATCTCTTTGGGCTTCTTTCTTTGATCAGTTCTTGCACTCTCCACTCTTAACTAGTTTCCTAGTTGTGACTTGCCCTATGGCTGCCCACAGCTGGGCTTGCCAATATGGATGCTCCTTGACTTGTGATAGGATTACGTCCTGTAAACTCATTGTAAATTGAAAATATTATAAGTCGACAATGCACTGAATACACCTAACCTACTGAACATCATAGCTTAGTCTAGCCTACCTTAAATGTGCTCAGAACACTTACATTAGCCTACAGTTGGGCAAAATCATCTAACATGATGCCTATTTTATAATAAACTGTTGAATATCTCATGTAATTTATTGCATATTGTACTGAAAGTGAAAAACAATGGTTGTATGGGTACTCGAAGTATGGTTTATACTGAATGTGTGTTGCTTTCGCACCATCATAAGCTCAAAACCATCATAAGTTGGGGACCATCTAAATGTACATGTAAAAGAGAGAAGAAGATGGCCTCTTACATTCCCCTCCATTTTTATTACTCTATGACTTTATTGATAACAAAATATTGCCACTCATAAATATCTATGGATGTATTTTTCTGAATGACCTAAACATAGGAGATAAGGAAATAATTTGATAAACTGTATAACATAGCTGATCCTTTTTTTTATTCATATGTTGCTTCTAGGAGGTTTGAACGAATATTAGAGTAAGAAAAGAATGATTGGTAATAGGTGAAAGGGGAAAACCACTTAAGATGATTTAGTAAGTAAATTATCTGAACTATGTGACTGAGCACTTTAATTACGTTTAGGCCTCCACTTTTGAGAGCACGAAAGTACAAAATTAATGAAGATATTGGTAAATGGTAACCAGTTATTTCATTAATATAGGATGTAATGGAATAGATATTTCAAAGAGAAATTAGCTTTTCCTTTCATGTTATAATTGGTTAGATAAATTAATATTTGAAAGTTGAATCATTCCTGATTTTTATGCATGGCATTGATTCTGGGATCAGAATTATTACGTTTTGTGATTTTTAAAAATCGGTCTAAAAGTTATTAATGTTGTAGATTATGTTTCCTTGAAGCAAAAAACATAATGATTTCCTCTTGCTCTCAACTTTCAAGATGAATAGAATATTTTACATTAATAAAAACATGTAAAGTGGAAGATGTTTTACATGACATGTAGTTACCCTAAAATAGAACCGTTCATTAATTTTACTCTTCTGTAGGCTTAACTCTGCTTCTGTGTTTTTGATAAATGGTGGAGGTGGGGAGGGAAGGCACATAAATATTGGGGGGACCGTTAATAACAGAATAGACAAGACACAAAAACTGGTGTTTCTTAGAAAAGATTTTGGAGACTGTAGAACCACAGGAAAACTTGTTCAGAGTCACTCTGAGTTTTGCATGTACTTTCTTGTGCATACTTTCAGATGGTTTCATCCATGGCTGCAGGCTTTTCGTTGACAATTGATGGGGATGTGTCTTCCACTGTCCCCAGCCTCTGTTTCTGTGCTATTACCTGCCTGCCATACAAGTCTTCTTCCTGAACACATCAAGATGAAAGTAAGCCAGTCACACTGTCTAATTATAGATTAGACTAAGGCTGGGTCATTTAACACTTGGTTCTCTTGCCAGGTTGGGAACAATAGAGAGACTCTGGTACAGATGATGAAACTAATGTGTATGGAACTACTAGTACTAGTAATACCAGTGATATTGATTCAGTGATAGAGAGCTGAGTGTTTATGCATAAAGAGAAGAGCAAAAAATGGGGGGTTCCCCCTTTTCTTTGAACTACTCCTTTACCACTGGAAATAGAGCTCGATCAGTGGTAGGATGGATCATGTCAGAACATGGAAATCAGAAATACCAGCTTTATCCAGTAGAACATTAACACCCCAGTAAACAAATAGTGGAGGACAAGGCAAATTGTCAGTATCAGATGTCCATAGGGAGATAACAGGTTTAAGTACTAGCAGCAGAAGGAATCTACTGACTGGCAAATATATAGACACCCAGGCAGTCAGCAGGTTTGAGGAGCCGCACCATGTTGTATCAGTCAGGGTTCTAGCAAGAAACAGATGGCGCCTTAAATTAGGATGATTTGACAGGGTTTTAACAAAGGGACTATTTAAGGAGGAGTGAGTTGGGTATAGGGAAAATGTGTTTGATGTCATTTGAAGACAGAGGAAGTAAAGAGTATTTTGAAATGCTCTCTGATGGACATTAGTAAAAGCTAGTCGCTTCCCTCCAGAAGTCAAGAACACTTTGAGGAGAGAGCCATCCGTGCATTTGTTTTGTTCAGTGGAGTACTGTCAGAATGTTGAAGTGCTCAGAAAGCACCCAGTCATTTAAAGTCATTCCAATCTTGATTTCTCTTCCTCTAGGACATGTATAATTTTAAAAAGTAATAATATGGACATCTCCCTCCCCATATGTCCCACCTTGCTAAGTGGCTGGACTCACAGAAATCACTAAGCCAGCCACTGGATATTTAGAATTACATTGGCACTATTTTCCTGGCACTTTGGGACTCATTTAGAGGGGAGTCTTCAGTTCATATTCTGACCTGAATACTGCAAGGGATCTTTTATGTCTATTTATTCCAAAATCGATATGTATAGAAAGCCCCCCAAAACTTTTGAAACTTATGATAGGGTACTCAGGTTTTATTGTAGTGCTACACTTGTCCTTCACAATTTTTATTTACTTTATAATAGAGAATTTATATCTAAATACAAAGGCAGATGAGACACAAATTACATTTTGAAATTTGTTTAATTTCCTTAAGTTTGATGACTTTTGTTTCTTAGAATTTCAGAGGTGGTTTTTGAATTCCTGCATTAGTCAATTAATTGTGATTGACTTGTTAGAAGTAAACATAAATGCATTGAGAATTTATATTTTTATTAAATTTATTTGCTTTTATTAATTACAAAGCTCCCCTTTTTCTATGTTTTATTTCTTAGATATTGTGTTTTTCATAATTTGGATGTTGCCTAGGACATTGTTTTTCAAACTGTGGGTTATAACCCATCAGTGGCTTGTAAAATCAATTTAATGAGCTATGACCAGCACTTTTTTAAATGAAATAAAATAAATAGAATAGAAACTAAGAGAGTACATTGCAAGTAGTAAAAGTAAATATATGTTTCATGACATTTTGTTTTAGTTTTATGTGCATGCGTGTGTGTGTATGTTTTCTGGATCCAAATGTATTTTTTACTGGGAGCTGCACTCCAGAAGATTGAAAGGCATGAGCTTATATGAGTATACCGTATTATTCATCCAATCACATATCTTGGATGTTATCATGGCTGTGTTTGTGCTTAATCTCATTCCTTATAACTATATAGGGAATTAACAAAATGCTTTCTTTTAGTAACTAAATAAATAAATAGGGGGCAGATGGCAACACGGTGAATTTTTTACTAGCTATCAGGAACCAGTCGTGTCTAATGTATGCCCAAATTCATAATATTCCTTCTGTATTTGCTAATTGCCAAGTAATGTAAATATTGAATCACCTGTCTGTGGATATTATAACAGACTGTTGACCTGAAATCTCCTGAAAATCAGACATTCTAAAAGAGGTCTCATATGTCCATTTCTGAATGGTCTTGAGTGAATTATGAGTTTGTGAAGGAACTTGAGGATTTGCTCTTTAAACAAATCATATCAGGAGGAGAAAAGTTTAATACAATTAGGGATAATACAAAAACTGTTCTGTAAATTTTTTTTTCAGTTTTTTTTATTGTGGTAAAATACACATAACACAAAATTTACCATCTTAACTACTTTTAAGTGTACAGTTCAGTGATATTAAATACATTTATATTGTTGTACAGCCATCACCATCCATCTCCAGGATGCTTTTTGTCTTTCAAAACTGAAAATTTATACCCAGTAAACAATAACTCCCCATTCTACCCTTCCCTCAGCCCCTGGCAACCACTATTCTACTTTCTGCCTCTATGAATTTGACTGTTACAGGTACCTCAGATAAATGGAATCATACAGTATTTGTAATTTTGTAACTGGCTTATTTCATTTAGCCCAATGTCTTCAAAGTTCATCCATCTTGTAGCATGTGTCAGAATTTCCTTCCTTTTTAAGGCCTAATAATATTACATTATATGTATACCCCATTTTGCTTACCCATTCATCTGTCAATGGACTTGCTTCCACATTTTAGCTGTTGTGAATAATGCTGTTATGAACATGGGTGCCCAAGTAGCTCTTCAAGACTTTCCTTTCAAGTTTGAGAGTATATACCCAGAAGTGGAATTTCTGGACCAAAGGGTAATTTTATTTTTAGTTTTTTGAGGAACCACCACACTGTTTTCCACAGCTGCTGCACTATTTTACATACCCACTAACAGTACACAGCATTTTAATTTCTCCATATCCTCACCAATATTTGTGATTTCAGTTTGGGTTAGTAGCAATGCGTGTGAGGTACTTTTGATTTGAATTTTCCTAATGATTAGTCATGTTGAGTATCTTTTTATGTGCTATTGGCCATTTGTATATCTTCTATAGAGAAAAGTCTATTCAAGTCTATATTAGTCTATTTTCTGTTGCTTGTAACAGAATACCTGAAACTAGGTAATTTTTAAAGAAATGAAATTTATTTCCTACAGTTTTGGAGGCTGGGAAGCCTACGATCCAGGAGGCACATCCGGTGAGTGCCTTCTTCTAAGTGGGAACTCTCTACAGGGTCCCGTGGCAACCAGGGTATCACATGGCAAGGATGGCAAGAGCTCTTTAATGTGCTCAGTTGTTCTACTTGTAAAACCACCAGTGCCCCTTCTGTAACAACCCCCTAAACCATTAACCCATTACTCCAGGAATGGATTAATCCATTCATGAGAGCACGTTCCTCATGATCCAATCACCTCTTAAAGGCCCAAGCTTTCAAATATATAATTGGATCTCCCACACTCTTATAGTGGGGATCAAGTTTCAAACACATGAACTTTTGGGGGACACATTCAACAAAGCAAAGTCCTTTGCCCATTTTTTAATTGTGTTGTTTTTTTTAAGTTTTAGGAGTTCTATATATTCTGGATATTAATCCTTTATCAAATAAATAATTTGAAAACATTTTCTCACATTCTGTGGGTTGCCTTTTTACTCTATTAATAATGACTTTTGATGCACAAAACTTTCTAATTTTCATGAAGTCTAATTTTTCTAGTTTTTTCTTTTGTTGCTTGTGTGTTTGGTGTCATAGCTAAGAACCCACTGCCAAAGTCAATGACATGATGCTTTTGCCCTATGTTCTCTTCTAAGAGTTTTATAGATAATTTCTTTTTAATGGTTAGCACGCCTAAAGTAATTTTTCAGCATGAATAAAAAAGTTTAAAGTAAAAAAGTGTAACTGTTGAAAACGTAATTATTTATGTACTTTAAAAGGAAAGAGGATTAGAAGGAAGACTTTTATACTTTTATGTCATACACTCTATATGTGTGATTGTCAATTTTATAATGAGCATTGCTGCTTTTTAAATGAAAAGAGAAGATAGACTTCGCAATTATGTCACTTTCTTTAGGCCTATAAGCACTTGAAGTCTCAATACAAAACAGACAACCCATTTTGTGATAGAAGTATATTGGTAAGCTCAGGCTGCCATAACAAGTTCCATAGATTGAGTGATTTAACCAACAAAAATTTATTTCTCACAGTTCTATAGGCTAAAAAGTCCAAGATCAAGGCACAGCAGGGTTCAGTATCTGGTGCAGTCTCTCTTCCTGGCTTGCAGACTGCTGCCTTCTTGCTTTGCCCTCACATGGCAGAGAAAGAGAAAAAAGTCTCTCTCACCTTCATCTTATAAGGCTACTAATTCTGTCACATTAGGTCCCCACCCTTATGACCTTAATTAACCTTAATTACCTCCTACATACTCTATCTCCAAACACAATCACATTGGGGGATAAGGCTTCAACATGTTAATTTGAGGGAGACACAATTCAGTTAACAGCAAGATTTTGTTTCTTCTGAAAAGAGAAACTTGTGTAGTTCAATACAGGAGAAACCATATAAAAGACATGAGGTTACCACACAGTTTTTCAGTCTAAACTGATATTCTAGTGGAGTATTGATCTACTGTATGAACAAAGGATAAATAAAGAATAATCAGAAAGGCTCTACTTCACTGCCCTGAATTTACTAGAAATGTGGTGATGAATTGGACAAAACATGAAAACAAAATGGAGAGAGTGGGATATATGTTGAAGAAACCCTTCCTAGAGGCAAATAGTCTTTTATCTTTCAATTGTGGAGAAAAAGAATCTCTACACACCCTGGGTTATCAGCAACCCCAGTGAACCAGGATTCTGGCATCCATTACCATCACTAAGTAGTACTTAACAGGTCCCTATTATTTAAATCTGGTAAAATTTAGTTTTATCAAATAATGATTTTGTTTAGGATTTTACAGGCTATATATTGTGTCTCTCAAGTACTGTTCTTAATTTGTTAGTAATAATGTGCAGTGAAGTAAGGCACTGGAGAGGAAGGAATAAAGCAACTGTCCTGCTCCCCAGAAAGAGCAATGAAGATAAAGTAAAAGAAGCTAGGTGATATAATCTAAACTCATTTTAAACATGGTAACTGGATCCCTAGGTCAGGATTTAGCGAATTATGGCTTTGCTATCTGTTTTTGTACAGCCTGAAAGGTAAGAATGTTTTTTACAATTTTAAATAGTTTTTTTTAAAAAAAATCAATATAATATTTCATAATATATGAAAATAATATGAAATTGAAGTTTCAGTGTCCATAATCAAAGTTTAATTGGAACACAGCCACACTTATGTGCTTCCATATTGCCTATGCCTGCTTTTATATTACGAGAGCAGAGTTAAGTAGTTGTGACAGAGACTACATGGGGCAATCTCATTGTTTTGAAGTGCTGCTCAGTGCACCACAAATCACAGTGATGCAGTTATAATAACTTGACAGCATTTTGAGTGGCCTGCATATTATCATACCATGGCATTTTATTTTATTTTCTATTACCAGTGCATGCCAGTCATGTCAAAACAGATAAAAAGAGAAAACTGGACTTAGTGCTTTTAAAGCAGAGTAGAATGTGGATTATTTTATCAAATTAGGTGGCAAAGGATTGTGTTTATTATACAATGACACTATAATTGTGCTAAAAGAACATGATGTATGTTAATACCAGACTAAGCACTCATCACAATATTTCCAACTCACAGAAAAGCAACAGAAAAATTAGAAAACTTAAAATGAATATTCCATATTTCATTACAGCAGAATTTCTTCACAAAAATAAAAAATGGAAATGAGTCTGCAACCAAAATAAGTTTCTCAATGCCTTATTTTTTAGACAAGCAAGGAAAGCCATTTATTGTTAGTGAGTTAATTAAATCATACTTGATTACAGTAGCTGAAGACTGTATCCAGAAAAAAATAACTGACTTATGACTATTAGTCTTTCAGCAAAAACAGTTGCTCTAAGAGTTGGGGACATTGAGAGCAGCACAATAATTAATTTTAAAATAAGGCAAGTGACTGTGAGTTTTTCTTGGTTCTTGATGAATCAACAGATGTTACTGCTCAGTTGTTTTTTATTTGAGGAACAAATGCTTAATTTAGAGTGGTTGACAAAGTAGCCTCTATAACTAGTCTTTGTGAAACAACTGTGGGCAAGAATATTTTCAAAGACATTGAGAAAACACTAATTCAGTACAATCTGAAGTGGAATCTACTAAGATGTATTAAAACTGATGGTAAAAATATGTGTGGAGCAGATAAAAGCTTAGTTAGACAAATTTACAAAACTTATGAAAATGTAAGGTGTTTAAAGTCTATGGTTATTCATTTTGTTATTTATCAGCGCTTACTTTGCAGAAAATATTTGAACCCACTATGGATTTTTTTTAAACAGCTTTATCAAAATATGGTTCACATACTATGCATTTCACCCATTTAACACGTACAATTCAATGAAGTTTTTTGTACGTTTGTTTGTTGTATATTTACAGAGTTTTGCAACTATTGCATTCCACCTCCCCCACCTGTTTCTTACCCCTAAGACACCATGAATCTAATTTCTGTCTCTATAAATTTGACTATTCTTTTTCAAGATTCTTTTGGCCATTCTGAATCTCTTGCATTTCCAAATAGATTTTTTGATCACCTTCACAATTTCTGAAAAAAATCATGTATTATTGAACCAATAGTGTCAACAGTGAATTTAATTTTTTCTTGTGGACTTGGCCATCATCAGGTTCATGAATTTTTTTGGAAATGGAAGTTGAAAATCCTGACTTGCCCTACTACTCAGCATTTCAATACCTTAGCAGTGGCAAAGTTTTACTGCAAATGTTTGAACTCAGGGCCAATATGAATTTTTTGTGAATAAGAACTGCCCTCAAACATTCTTATGGTATACTGAACAACTTCAGAAATAAGATTTTGCTATTAACTTGATAATGTTTCTTAAATGAATTTATTAAGAAATTATGAGACAAAATTACATGACAATACAGGCACTTACATGCAAAACATATACTGAGGTAAAGTCATTTCAATAACAGCTAATTTGTGACTCATAAGTAACATCAAGCTGCTTTATATACTTCCTTTACTGTCAAAAGTTAAAACAAGAAATGAGATTTTTATCCCCACTCAGATTTGCACTGGATATATTTTTTCAAGTTCAAATTATGGTTCCAGGACTGTTTTTCAGACCTCAATGCAAGTCCAAAGAAATGTCCATATTTCAAAATCCATTTTACCATGCAATTGAGGAGCTTCCACCTAACCTTTAACTGGAAGTAATTAATCTGCAATGTAATGACATGCATGGCAAATATCAAGAGAGGAATTTAATAAAATTCTATAAAAAGTCTTCTAAGGGATGGATATACTAAATTAAAATTATAAGCTCATATTTGGAGGTGTGGAGTTTCTTGGTGATGGTTGCACAATATTGCAAATATACTAAAAACCATTGAATACACACTTTTAAGTGGTTAAAATGATGAATTTTACATTACGTGAATTTTATCTTGATTAAGAAAATTATAAGCTCATGGATTAATATTAATATATGCCAGTACCTATCAGTGTGAAAGACATTTTCAAAGAGGAAATACATAAAATCTCATTATATATCAGCATTAACAGATGAGTATTTGCAATTGATTTTGATGATAGAGAACACTAACTTTAAAACCCAATTAAGCAATATATCTTTTTAATTCCACACTTTTCATTAGTAAACGTCTTACAAAAAGTTGCACTCAATTATTATATTTTTGAACTTTGTGAATAAAAATTTTATAAAAATTTGTTTTTGGGGCCGGCCCGGTGGCGCACTGCTACAGTGCGCCGCTTGGGAGCGCGGCGGCACTCCCGCCAAGGGTTCGGATCCCACATACAGACCGGCCGCTCACTGGCTGAGCGAGGTGCAGGTGCAACACCGAGGGTTGCGATCCCGTTGCCGGTCCCGGTCCGGTACGGGCGCGACACTGAGGGTTGCGATCCATTGCCGGTCACGAAAAAAGACAAAAAGGAAAAAAAAAAAAAAAAGAAAATTTGTTTTCTTTCTTGCTATATAAATACATATATAATATCTTATATTTGGACTGTTGACTTGCAATGCCTAAAATATTTACAAAAAAAATTTGTTTTCCCTGCTCTGGCAAATAGACTAATAACATTTACTAAGAGAAGAGTTTGTATCTGTGGAAGGCTCTTAACAGTATTGTTGGTTTAGGATTGCTTATGGCAACATGTCTAGAATCTATGGATTTATAACTCCCTAGAGAATGCCATGCGAGCTATACAACTCTGAAATATGAAATGAAAATTTGTCAGAACTTAAACACTCCCCATGGTGTGAGGTGACCTTCAGATCTAATTTAGAAGCCTCCCCTGTTATTCCGGACTGCAGATGTGAGAGGGAAGAACCTTAAAATCCAGAAGGATGCCCTAGACCTCTGCCTACATTGCCTGTACCTCTTGATTGCTTATATCTTTGAAATTATTAGTAAAACTTGATACTGCGTAGGATCTCTGATATTTGTGAGTCGAATTTGACAGTACAGTCCTATGTGTTGTATCAAGGAAAATCTTCCATCTCAAGCCTTCAGGATTTTCAGTAAACAAACAAACAAAGAAAAACACTTCTAGCAATCCTTATTGATCACCCTAGAATATTTTGGTCTTTGGTCTTCGTGAGATCTGCTATTATTAACATCTTTTTCTGGATGATACATAACTTCAGTCTTCAGAGATACTGTTTGTGTAAATTTATAATGCTTGTACTTTATTTTTTAGACACTTCATAACTGTTTGACAAGAAAAAATTGTACAAAGATGGAAAAAATTTACACTATTTGATTTTGTGACAACTCACTGCATACCACGTCATGGAAACATGATCATCCTCATGATGATGATGAAATTGAAAGACTTTTGAAAATGAAAATGTATACTAAATTGGTCAGTAGAAGAAAGAATGATAGGAAGCATTTAGTAAAAGTAGTTTATTAAGTGGCTAGTGCCATTATGAAACACAGTTGTAAATATATTACATATCCTCTTTTTTGTTCTTGTTTTAAAGGAAAAACATTAACTTTTGGGCTACATCCAGAATAACATCATCTACAAGGGCATTCCCTCTTCCTACAATTTCAGAAAACTTTTGATAACTAATTGAGAAAATGCAGAAGATCTTGCAGACAGATGATATTACCAATATCCAAGCTCTTAGAAAAGGAAAGAGGAAAAGGACAGAGACAATGGACTCAGAAAATGCAAATAGTGACATGGATAAAGGACAGGTTGGTTTTCTGTTACCTTGATTCAATTTTATTATCTAGCTCAACTGTAGTCCCATAATTCCTTTCATAATTTATTAGTATTTTCCCCTCTTCTATTAATTTATTCTTCCTTTTAATTCTTTATTCAATCGAGGGAATATGATTTCATGTTCTCTTTCTAATGTTGAATAAGTTGAGTTAGAAACATATTAGACAATTTACCTGCTTCGACATGAGTATGGCCAAAATGCCATTGTTTACACTTTCTTTGATATTCTGGGAAATTAAAGATCAGCAAACTGTCAGAAAAAATTTTTTCCTCCTAAATAACAAACTGAAAGAAATTGGAATACCTTTTCTTTAAGATTTATTATTTGCTTTTCTTTTTAGACCCCAGTTCATGGCCTATCCTCATCACTGGTTTGGTCAGGGAGCCCCTCTCCTATTTTTAATTATTCATTTGTTCCTTTTTTATCTGAATTCCCTACTCCTATTCCCCTCGTATACTTTGGACAACCAATCAATATGTTAATTTTGTATCTTTTTATTTGTGTGTCTTTATAATACATGCATTTGTATATGTCTTTGTAACACATATAGTGTTTTGTGTTCATATACTCTTATGTATTTCTTTAAATAAATACTACATTCTTATGGTTTAAATATTTTTAAAGGTAAACAGTGAAAAATCTCCTTCACATCCCTGTCTCCCATCCACCCTGTTCCCATCCCCCACCCCACCATCCTACACGTAACCACATTTATTGCTTTCTTGCTTATCCTTCCAGTGTCCAAATAAAGCAAATATGAATATATATTCTTATCCTTTCTTTGGCACGAAAATTAACTTTCCATATACATATACTGCTTTGTGCTTTGCTTTTTTACTTAATTTATTTTGAAGACCTCTCCATTAATATGTAGAAAGCTTTCTGACAGCTCCATATCATTCCGCTATGTATATGCACCATCCTTTAACCAGTCTCCTATGATGTCTATGGGTTATTGCTAATCTTTTTCTTATCATAAACCACACTGCACTGTATAACCTTATGTATGTATCATTTACTAGTATCCTGGTAACATAATACAAACATTTATCTGTTTCTGATTTTTTAATCAGCAGTTTTTTTAAAAATAAATTTTGTGCATATTTCAGGTATACAACATGATGTCATAGGATACATATAGATAGTAAAAAGGTTATTATAGTGAAGCAAATTAACATATCCACCATCTCATATAATTACCCTTTTGTTTTGTTTTTTTTTCGTGGCAAGAACAACTAAAATCCACTCATTTCTCATGAATCCCAAATACAGGACAATTTTATCACCCACAGTCCTCATGTTGTACATTAGATATCTAGACTTGTTCATTGTACATATCTGCTACTTTGTATCCTCTGACCTATTTCCTCCCCAATCCCCTGATAACCACTGTTTTGTTCTCTATCTGTATATTTGAATTTCTTTTTTTAGATTCCACAACTTGGTGAGATCATACAATAATTTTCTTTCTGTGCCTAGCTTATTTCACTTAACATAATGTCCTCCAGGCTCATCCACATTGTGGAAAATTGAAAAATCTCCTTCGTTTTTAGAGCTGAATAATAGTCCATTGTATATATATATACCACAGTTCGTCCATTCATCCACCGACAAACAATCAACACTGTTTTTAACATCTATCAGTATTGCTATGTGTACATCTAATCCATTGCATCTAACCGGCGCATAGCACCATGTTTTATTTATCCTTTCCTCCAGTGATGAATACCTAGACTGCCTCCAGCATCTTGCTACCACAGTGACAAAATAAATATCCTAATACATGTCTCTTTAAGAAATAGTATAAGAATTTCTCAGTGAAAAATATGTAGGAGAGTGATTTATGGCTTACAAGTTGCTGTACTTCTCTACCAACACTTAGCATTGATATCAATATTTCTACTTTTTGCCAAATTTATGGGTGAAAATGATATCTCATTCTTTTAATTTGATGGTGCAGGTTTGGGGCAACTAAGTGGTCGTCTGAGGGGCAAAACAGTCACATAATCTTGTAGGCCAGTATTGTGGTTTCTTTAGCAATTTGTTTTCCTCAAAAACTTATTATCTTTCTAAACTACTTATTTCTACTTGATTCCATTCTATTGCAATTCACTACAGCCAAAGATCTTATTTGGTCACAGAACTTAAGCCTGAAAACTCTTCTCCTTTATTATGGCATCTGTGTGCAGCCTCTTTTCTCTCCAATTTATGACAGATGCCTAGAGGCCCTATGAAACAAAAAGCTTGGTGGTAAACACCCTGTATCTGAAGCTTACAACTGGGATGGATCCCACTGTCTGGCAGAGAACCCTTAGAGAGAAACTCTGGGGAAAGCCTTGAGGTTACAGTCTTACCTCCTGCTATTTAGGTATAGAATTAGTTGGCTTTCTCAAACCTGGAAGATTTAACATTACTGGACTCTCAATCAATTTAGATTGCATGCTGCACTCAGAGCCTTCTATCTCTGCTTTCAAACTGGCTAGCACTGACAAGATGTAGCTGATGCACATCAACATCCTTTTTCCAGGCTTAATAGAACTGTGGTCTGCCTTTAAAGGTATTCCAGGTGACAGTTTTACCAAATATGTCACCAAGGTCTAATAAGAGTTAAAGGCTTTCCAGCAAGCTATTCCCTTGCCCTTTTTGCTCACTACCTGACCTCTAAGTAATTCAAACGTATTTCAGGTTTTAGGTATTCCTACTTCTGGGTACCAAATTCTAGTTTAGATATGATATATGTTGCAAAGGCTATAAGGAAGATCCAAATAATATAACAGTGGCTAATACAAGATGGAAGTCTATTTCTTTTTTACATAATAGTAAAAGCAGTCTAAGGTTGCTATGGCAGTTCCACAATGTTGCAACTCCCTCTTACCTTGTTGATCTACCTTTCTCAACACACAGCCTTTATCTCTGGGATAACTGCCACTCCCACCATCATGCCTTACTCTCTGCCAACAAAAAAAGGAGCTTACAGGCAGGAGAAGGCATGCCCTTCCTTTAAGGTCATGAACGAGTAGTGGTACATATCACTTCTGCTCATACACCGTTGGTGGAAAATTAGTCACGTGGCCACACTGAGCTGCATGAGAGTCTGGGATATGAAGCCTTGAGCTGACAGCTATGGGCCCAGCTAAAAACCTATTACTATAGAAAAATGGGAGAACAGATACTTGGAGATAGTTAGTAGTCTCTGCCACTGTCCATTTTTCTTTTGGGTTCTTGTTTTTTCTGGTGGGTTTCTTGGTCTATTCTGGTGGGTTTCCTGTTCTAATCTTACTGATTTGTTCAAATACCTTAACTATTGTAGAAATTAGCCTCTTGTAATTTGAGATGTTATCTCAAATATAATGGATATTACAAGTATCTTTTCCCCATCTAATATTTGTCTATTAACTTTATTTCCTTCCATTGATGCTTACAAATGGTTTAGCTTTTGCCTGATTTCCTTTCTTTCATGTAGGAATGTGCTAAAACTTTCTAGCACGAACTAGACCATACATTGTAATTGTTTCTAATTCCTACCTATAGAATTATGGTCTCAATAGTTATCTTTCAGTTTTTAAAAAATCCTTCTTTTTTATTTAATCAAATAATTTTTCCCCTTAGGATTTACTCATCTTGTGTGAGTACATCAGTTATTTGCCAACATATGGTAATAGTAATCAAACATTACATATATTTACACAAACACATACATACAACAATGAAATATACATACATATACATACATTTGCATATTTATAAAGTTATTTTATTTAATAAAAATAAAATTTTGAATGTATACACTACAAATCATGCAAAAATGTAATTGTATTTTCTATAAGTGATCTTATCTGGCTTTCAATTCTCTATTCCTGTTGGACAAAAAAAAATGTTTAACTTGTCCACAATGAATTACAGTTTGTGTTCTAGTTTAAAACAGTTCCTTTAAGCCATTATTATCTCAGTCACTTCAGGATTTAAGCCTCAATTGATCCTAGATTCTTACCCTCCTCCAGTTTTTACTTTAAAGAAATTTTTTTGGCAGTTGGCCAGTACAGGGACCCAAACCCTTGACCTTGGTGTTAGCAACACCACACTCTACTGAATGAGCTAACCAGTCAACCCCAATCCAGTTTCTCTCACATATCCCCACCCCTGTGATCCATCTCCCTTCCCTGCAAAGTGCAGGGGCAGGAAGTGCAAAGACATTTAAATATGGTTTCCTGCCATTCCAGTTCTTTATTCCTCAGAGCACCAGCATGTCTTTTCCCTTCCTGTGCAGCAGCAGGAACTTTCTTTATGTCATACCTTTATCTCTTCTACACTCAGGTTTATTTTTTAAAACTTACACTGCAGGCTTCTGGGTTTGGATCTTTATAAATTCCACTCCGTACTCCAATTTTTCAGGATTGGGTTTATATATATACATATATACATATACATACTCATATTTGCCAGCTTGGTAGTTTGAGAAAATTCTGTCTCAGTGCAGCTTGGGTTTTACAACTCAGTTGAGCATATGTTTTCCTTTCTTTTCTTTTTTTTAAAGATGACTGGTAAGGGGATCTTAACCCTTGATTTGGTGTTGTCAGCACCATACTCTCCCAAGTGAGCCACAGGCTGGTCCTGAGCATATGTTCTCAAACTACCACCTTGCTATCGACTTTAAAAACTATTAAAAAAAAAAAAAAAAACTAAAAGGCAAACATCAATGCTTTCTTCTAGGTGAATCTGCTCTCTCCTTTCTCCCCCAAAATTAGCCTCATGGCATAGTCTGAACAGAGAGGCTGTGAATGGAGACTAGGGAGAGAAATGGACAATGGAGATGAACTATAAAGAAGGAAAATATATCGTATCCCAACACAATAATAATGATTACTGGATGTCTACTATGTGCAAAGCAATATGCTGAAAATTCTCTATATATTGTCTCATGTCGTTTTGTTTTTTTAATTTAAAAAATGTAATGAACTCTAATAAAGCTGCTGCCCATTCCAAGACCTAAAATATTACCATAACTTGTAGCTACTTATATAGTCTTCTACCCTATCTCCTGCCTGCCTCACTCCAGAGGTAATCATATTCAATTTTGTGTGTAATTTACTTACTTTTTAAAAAGTTTTATTTAAAAAATATATACATATACATATAGTGTAGTCTCATTATACATTTCTATATAAATATGTATTATGTATATTTTGGATTATATATTACATATAGTATGTATGTGTCCAAATAATATATCATTAGTTTTATTTGTTCTTACACTTTAAAAAAAGTGTACCGTATTATATGTTTACTTCTGGAACTTGCTTTTTTCACTCAGCGTTTCACTAGGGTTAATTCATTATGGCTATAATTTATTCACTGTCAATTCTATGTAGTATCCCATTGTGTGACTCTAACACAATTCATTTACCCATTGTCCTGTTCATGGACATTTGGGTTATTTTCAGGTTTTTGCCATTATGAACCATTCTACTATTGAAAGTCTTTCATATATGTCCTTGTATACATATGTATTAGTCCATTTCTGTTGCTTATAACAAAATACCCCAAACTGGGTAATTTATAAAGACATGAAATTTATTTCTTACATTTCGGAGGCTGGGAAGTCCACAGTCCAGGGGATGCATCTGGTGAGAGCCTTCTTGGTGGTGGCTCTACAGTGATGCAGGGTGTCACGTGATGAAATGGCTGAGCAAGAGAGAGAGCTTACCTCCTCCCGTTGGCTCTCCTTGTAAAGCCATCAAAACCACCCCATTACCACCCATTAAACCAGCAATGGATTAATCCACTTACAAGGGCACAGTCCTCACAATCTATTCACCTCTTTGAGGCCCCACCTTTCAATTACCATAATAAGATTTCCCATCCTCTTAACATTGTTACAGTAGGGATTAAGTTTCTAGTACATGGAACTTTGGGGGACACATTTGACTGATAGCAACATATACTAAAAGTTTCTCCCATGTATATTTATTTACACAATGGAATATTGGGTTATTTTCAGGTTTTTGCCATTATGAACCATTCTACTATTGAAAGTCTTTCATATATTTCCTTGTATACATATGTATTAATCCATTTCTGTTGCTTATAACAAAATACCCCAAACTGGGTAATTTATAAAGACATGAAATTTATTTCTTACATTTCGGAGGCTGGGAAGTCCACAGTCCAGGGGATGCATCTGGTGAGAGCCTTCTTGGTGGTGGCTCTACAGTGATGCAGGGTGTCACATGATGAAATGGCTGAGCAAGAGAGAGAGCTCACCTCCTCAGTTGGCTCTCCTTGTAAAGCCATCAAAACCACCCCATTACCACCCATTAAACCAACAATGGATTAATCCACTTACAAGGGCACAGTCATCACAATCTGTTCACCTCTTTGAGGCCCCACCTTTCAATTACCATAATAAGATTTCCCATCCTCTTAACATTGTTACAGTGGGGATTAAGTTTCTAGTACATGGAACTTTGGGGGACACATTTAACTGATAGCAACATATACTAAAAGTTTCTCCCATGTATATTTATTTACACAATGGAATACTATTCTGCTATTAAAAAGAATGAAATTCTGCCATTCACTGCAACATGGATGAACGTAGATAAGATTATGTTAAGCCAGGCACAGAAAGGGAAATACCTCATGTCCTCACTTACAAGTGGGAGCTAAAATAATAAACATGAAAAAAGAAAGATGCAACAATCATAATAATATGTGGAACTTTCAAAAATAGAACTGAGGGCCGACCCCATGGCTCATTCGGGAGAGTGCTGCGCTGGGAGCACAGCGGCACTCTGGCCGCGGGTTTGGATCCTATATAGGGATGGCCAGTGCGCTCATTGGCTGAGCGCGGTGCGGGCAACACCAAGCCAAGGGTTGCGATCCCCTTGCCAGTCACAAAAACAAGAAAAAAAAAAAAATAGAAGTGAGGTTACCAGAGGTGGGAAAGGGGGAGGAGGTGAAGGGTAAGGGAGGAATTGGCAAAGGGCCAAGAAAATCGATTACACTGTATAATGTTGAATATACTAATTATCCCAGTTTCAGCATCACATATTGCACACAGGTGTTGATATTCAACTCTGTACCCCACAGATATGTACAATCAACTATGTTTCATTTAAAAATAAATAAAATAAAAGCTTTCTCTCATGTATAGACCCGGGGATCAATTGCAAGATCAGAGGGTAGGTGAATGTTAAACTTTATAAGATAATGTCAAGATATTTTCTAAACTAGTTGTACCAATTTACATTCCCACCAGCAATATATAGGAAATTCCATTGATCCACATCCACTCTATGCTTGATTTTATCAAACTCCTTGATTTTTGCCTGAAAATGATATTTCATTGTGATCTTGATCTTCTTTTTCCCAATTGCTAGTAAGATTGAACATCTCTTTGTATGCTTACAAGCCGTATTTGTTTTCTGTTCTGTAAAATGCTTGTTCATGTCATTTGCCCATTTTTCTATTGAATTGTTAGTTTATTTTTCCTTATTGATTTGTGGGGAAAAAAATTTAAAATGCTTGTTCATGTCATTTGCCCATTTTTCTATTGAATTGTTAGTTTATTTTTCCTTATTGATTTGTGGGAAAAAAATTTATATATATATATGACTTACATATATATATATATGGCTTTCTATATATATATTTCTTTGTCCGTTAATAGTATTGCATATATCTTCCACTGATTGTGATGTGTCTTTTCATTTTCTTTAATGTGTCTAAATGAATAAAATTCCTAATTTTAATTTACCTTAATTTATTAATCTTTTTTATTATGACCAGTGATTTTATGTCTAAGAAATTCTTTCCTGCCCCAAGTTCAAAATATATACACTTATATTTTCTTGCAAAACTTAAAGTTTTGCTTCTGATGTTTAAATTCTTAATCCATCTGAAGTTGTGTGTATGTGTGTGTGTTTGTGTAATGAACACAAATGTTTTCTTTAATTTTTTCCCAAATGATTAACCAACTTTTCCAGCTTTGTTCGTGAACAGATCCTATTTCCCCAGTGAGCTGCCATGCCACCTCTGTCATACATCATAGTTCTTCATGTGTGTGCATCTAATCTATTTTTGGCCTCTCTATTCTATTTCTTGATCATTTTGTCTATCCCTGTACCAGCACCGTACTGTTTTAATTGCTCTAGAATTTTAATAAGCCTTTGTATTTGTAAAGAAAGATCCTGTTTCTTATACCTCTACAAGATTGATTTGGGTATTCTTGGCCTTTTGTTCTTCCATATAAATTTGAGAACCAATTTACTAAGTTATTCTTTAATTAAGGCTTCTTATCCCTGAACATGCTGTTTCTCTAAATTAGCTTAGATCATCTTTGATGTCTTTCAAGTAGTTATTTGACTTTCTTCATAATGATCTTGCACATTTTCGTTGTATGTTAATGACATCTGTCCTCGGTGTTTAAACATAAATACAAAATATTTAGACTCTAGAGATTGGAAACTGTCAAGGGAGGCTATAAAATTTACTTTTTGAAGACTTTTTTAAAAAACATTTCATGGAAGTATAATAGTCATGTGCTGCATCACGATGTTTCAGTCATCAACGGACCACATATGAGTATACTCATACACTAGTGGTCCCATGAGTTCATAATGGAGCTGAAAAATTCCTATCACCTAATGATGTTGTAGCAGTCATAGCATTGTAGCACAATTGCTTTATTTACTTTCTAAATAAATTTAGTGTAACCTAAGTAAACAGTGTTTATAAAGTCTACAGTAGTGTACAGTAATGTCCTAGACCATCATATTCACTCACCACTCACTCACTGACTCACCTAGAGCAGTTTCAGTCCTGCAAGCTCCATTCATGGTAACTGCCCTGGACAGATGTACCATTTTCTATTTTTTATACCATATTTTTACTATATCCTTTCTATGTTTAGATATACAAATACTTACCACTTCATTACAGTTGCCTACAGATTCAGTACAGTAGCATGCTGTACACATTTGTAGCCTAGAAGCCATTGGCCTAGGTGTGTAGTAGGCTATACTACCTAGGTTTGTGTAAGTACACTCTATGATGTCTACACAATGATGAAATCTCATAATGACACACTTCTCAGAATATTGTTAAGTGAAACATGACCTTATACAAGGGTACTTTAAAAAGTTTATGGAAAAATAGAATTAAAAGATCATACGAATCTTTCCATGAGCTTCTTGGAGAACCCTCATATATACAGAAGACTGCACATATCAAAAATGTATAGCTTGATGAATTATCACAAACTGAACATGCCCACATCAAAATATAGAATATCACCAGTACCCAAGAAGATCCCCTCATGCCCCCCCCTCAGCTACTATCCCACACGCCTCACCACAGGTAACTACTGTCCTGACTTTTAATAAATGGTGTCCTTTTGAACACTATGTTACTGATTGTCTGTAGCTGGTATGTAGAAGCAATAACTTTCATATATCTTAGCATCTTGCTAAGATTTTTGTTTTATTAAATACATTGTGTGTATTCACAGATGAAAGAACTAAGGTTTAGATAAGTGATGCATTCTGCTCGAGGTCAGGCTGCATATCAGCCCAGATTAAAATGGTGGTCTTGTTGATTCTACTCTGTTATACTAATTTTCCACTTTGTATTTTTCACTGAAGTTAGGCTGAAAGTCAGGATTCTAATTTCTGTTTCCCAAGAGATATATGTGCATGAAACTTTATTCTTCCCTTATCCTGATTTCTTCTGGATGGTGGAGGACAAAGCTGGGGCTAGATCAGTGGCAGGAAGGGACTGTGAGAATAGGAATTTGTAGGTCTGATTAAGTCCCTTCAGCATACAGAACATGCTATTCTTCCCTTATCCTGATTTCTTCTGGATGGTGGAGGACAAAGCTGGGGCTAGATCAGTGACAGGAAGGGACTGTGAGAATAGGAATTTGTAGGTCTGATTAAGTCCCTTCAGCATACAGAACATGGGATAAACCATTAAAGATGCTACAAAGCTTCTTTTGTTGTGCTTGTCTTGTATTTTAGAGAGACCCATATTCGGGAAATGCCTTTCTGCCTGGTGAGAGCTCCAGTGAGGATGAAGAGCCTTTAGCAGAATTGTCGAAGGAGGAATTGTGCACCAAAATAAAAAGCCTGAAAGAAAAACTCACGAACATCAGGAAAGAAAACAGCCGACTTCGACAGTCTTTGGTCATGCTTCAAGGTAAACTTTGGGAAAATTGACATTTAGATGAAAGGGAAAGTATGTGATTAGTGAAAAGCATTGCAAATCAGCTGCCAAGAATAAAAGAGAATATCAGAACCTCAGAGAACTCAAAAATTACATTTTGAGAAAATCACATGATTGCATAATTTAAATATGGAAGCACTCTATTGAAGCATCAAGTTTATTGCTCTAAATTTTTTAGATTCTCCTACAAAATACCAAATATTGTATGCCCTTAACAATGTTCAACAGATACTTATTGAGCATTTAATAGACGCCACTCACAGTGGTAGGCCTTAGACAGAAAATATTAGTAAGATAGCAGATATGTTAGGGTGCTCATGATGTACTTATTTCATTAATCGCTGGTAAGAAAAGTTCTAGAAAATGGGGCTTGTTGTGATGCATTATGGAGCCAATGGAATTAATGATTCCATATATTATATTTCAGTTTTATGTTGGGAGGAGTGGTTTGGGGAAATAGTCACATTCCACTGGAGACATATAAAGGAGAAAAATCAACCTAAGCAAATTAAAAACCACTTGGCTAAATGCCTTTTTTAGTATCCCATGTCATTTTTAAGTGTTTGTTTTTCAAAAATTATGCTTCCCATTTGTAGCTGAGCACCATGCCCTATTTTATACAGCTGAATATTTGATAATTATAGCCTATGTTGGGCAGCATTCTGTTGTAAAAAAGTAAATACAAAGAACATTTTGAAAATAGATCCCTCTGGCTGCTGTCTACAGAATGGCACAAGAAAGAAAGTGAGGAAGAATGACCAGAAAGGTATTGTAATCGTTCAGACTAACATGGTAGCAGGCTGCCCTAGGGTGATGGCCATGGAAATAAAGAGGACAGTTTCATAGTATGTTTGGAAGTAGAAATGATAGGAGACAGAACATGGTAATGAGTGAGGTTGACAGAGTATTGAGTCACATGTTTTCCTAAGAATGTTTATTAAATTAAAGGCTTTATGGTTTTAAGTAGAAATAGCCAAACGTAAGTGGAAAGATGTTTATTCCATTAACCAACCATTACCTCTTTATTTTTTCATTTTAAATATTGCATTTTTGTAACTGATTTTTTTCTATTGGTGAGGTTTTTGTGATTTTTTTAAAAAAAAGATAATTCCCATCTTTATATAATCTGCTCCAGAACTTTGACTAACGTAAAAAAGCTAGTTTATAAGTTTAGCATAAATTGCTGGTTAAAAGCATTGGTTTTGGAGTTATAGACCTTGGTTTGAATCTTGACTCTACTTACATGCTTAACAACTTAGGCCATTTCACTTCACTGTGACGAAATGGGGTCAATATATCATTTCTTTGTTGCTATTAGGATTAAATAAAATAATTAGAATTGCTTTACCCAGTCCTGGCACAAGAGGAGGACTCAATAATGGTAGTTATTATTGTTATTATCTCTGTTTTTATTGACGCCAGAACCTAACGCATGAACCCCCCCAAAAGAAAATTGTAGACCAATTTTTGTGATAATTATAGATGAGAAAATTCTAAATAAAGAGTGCCAAATCAGGTTCAATAGCAGGTGAAAAGGATCACTCATTCTGAGAGAGTTTCTTCTCTCTCCCACATGCCTGAATTGTCATTTCATTTTCTCCTCTTGTTGCCAACTCCTGACAGCTCCTCCCTTATCCTCACTCTCAGTTGATGACTTTGCTTCCTACTTCATTGAGGAATTGGAAGATTTGAAGAGACTGTCATCTCCCTGCACCCGTGCTTGTATGCTCCACTTCCTCTCCTGCTGTTCATGAAATGACCCATCCTTGTGGGTGTCCAAAGACAGTCTCTCCACCAGTACATCACATCCCATGCCCTATTGCCTAATCAAGGACATTGTTCCATTGCTCCAGAGATTTTGCCCCTTTCTCTTGCATGATCAAGTTTTCCTTCTCTAATGAATCATTCCCATTGGTATCAGACATGTTATTATTTCTTCCATTTAAAAAATAAATAAATAAATAAATAAACTCTTTCAGGCCATTTGCTTCTCCACATTCTGCCCTATTTCTCTCCTTCAGTTTATAGAAGAACTCCTCAAAAGATTAACTATACATACTCCCTTCAGTTTTCTCTGTTATTCTCTCTGGATCCCATTCCAACCAGGTCTTTTTAATTCTATTGTAATTTCTCATCTCATGATCATTAGTAATATCCATGGATCAGCTTGCTAGGGATGCAGTGACAATGTACCACAAACTGAGTGGTTTAAACAACAGACATTTATTGTCTCAGTTCTGGAGGCTGGAATTCTACAATCAAGGTGTCAGTAGGGCCATGCTCTCCCGTAGGAGCTAGGGGAGCTAGGTCTGTTCAGGCCTCTCTCCTGGCTTTTTGTAATTCCTTGGCTCAAGGCAAAATAACTTCAGTCTTCACATGGTCTTCTCTTTGTGTGCTTGTCTCTCTTTGTGTCCAAACTTCTCCATTTTTATAAGGACACCAGGCATATAGTATTAGGGCCGATCCTTATGACCTCATTTCAACTTGATTACATCTATAAAAACCCTATCTCCAAATTAGGTCACATTCTGAGGTACATGTCTGTTTTTACAGTTCAACCCATAACACTCCACATTGCTAAACCCAATGGTCATTTCTCAATTGTCATCTTAAGTGCATTCTAACTAGAAAAAGTTTCTTCACTTGGCTTCCAGGACACCACATTCACCAGTTTTCCTCCTACATTGCTGGTCTTTCCACTTCATTCTGTTTGGCTGGTTCATTGTACCACCCTCTATATATCCGATGATGTCCCTGGCTGAGTCCTTGGTTGTCTTTTCCTTCTATCTGCATTCACTCCCATAGTGATCCTATCCAATCACATGGTGTTAAAATCTGTCAATGAGCTATGATTCTCATATTTCTCTCTCCTGCCTGGAACTCTCCAACTCATTGTCCAACTGTGCACTTGACGTGACTTGTAGAGATCTCAGACTAACATGTCCTGACTGCCCTTACCCTATTTTATTTTCTTCCTTCTTCATCTTGGTTAGTGCTAATTTTATTCTTCCCATTCCTCAAGCCAAAAACCAGGATGTTATCTTTTATTTCTATATTTCTTTTACACCCCACACTCAGTCCATCAGCAAATCCTACTGGCTTTTCCTTCAAAATATTTCTAGAACCAGTCCCTTTTGACACCCCCACTACTGCCACTCTAGTCCAAGCCACTATTATCTGTTGCCTAGATTATTATGGCAGCCTCCTAACTGGTGTCCCTACGTCTGCTCTTGCTCCTATGCAGTTGATTCTCAACATAGCTGTAAGAATGACCCTGCTAAATATAAGTCAGTTCATTTTACTCCTCTGCTTGAAACACTTCAGTGGATTCTCACCTCATTTAGGGTAAAAACAAAGTCCTTTTTATAATCTTTGATCCTTACACAATCTGGCCAACTCCCCTTCACTTATCTCTCTGACTTTGTTTTCTACCACTCTCCTCGGTCTTCTTTGTGATCTAGCCACACTGGGCCACTTCCTTTCCCTTTAAAGACGACAGACATGATGTTAACTTCAGCATCTTTGCACTTGTCCTCTCTGCCTAGAATGTTTTCCTCCAGATATCCACATGGCTTGAACCCCACTTCTTCAGGTCTTCACACCAAGTTTATCTTTTACCTGATCTCCTCCCCACACCCAAAATTTCAACCTCTCTCCTCCTAATGTTTTTTATTCCCCTTCCCTACTTTGTTTCCTCTTTGGCACTTACAAATCTGTATAATCTATTATGTATTTAATATGGCTTGTCTCCCCATCCCCCCATCTCATACACACACATTAGAATGTAACTCTAGAAACCAAGTAGCGAAGTTGGCTATTGGCTGGACTTTGGGCAAAAGGAAAAGTCAGGAGCTGCCTACTGCCACTGCATTGTTCATGCATTTATTCATTCAATAAATATCTATAAAGTTCATATTATATATCAAGCACTGTTCTAAATGCCTAGGAAAATCAATGAATAAAACAAAGTTCCCTGCTTTCATGGAGCTTACATTCTAGTGCACGTGCGTGCGTGCGTGCGTGCATGTGTGTGTGTGTGTGTGTGTGTGTGTGTGTGTGTGCATGCACGTGCACGTTTTGGTAATAAGTGCAATGGAAAAACAGAGACAGTAAAGAAGGATTAGGATTTGAGGGAAAGGGGGTGGTTTCCAATTTTAAATAGCATACTCATAGGAGGCCTTCTTGTGAACTTATAGTTAGGAGAAAGAAAGATACTGGAAAGATGAAATTTCATATATAATCCTAATAAGAAACAGGTCTAAAAGAAGACTGTATGCTGGTTATTTATCAGGTTTGCAATAATGTTCCTAATAACTCTTTGAACTGAGAATCAGGGCTGTTTCTCTGTTTATAAAGTCTACTAACTAAGAAAAATGGCAGACTATATATGACATTCTGTACATTCAGAATGGCAAGTGTGTGTGTGCTGTATATGCGTGTTAAGCATTTGAAACATATGTTGTGACCAACATATTAAGATGTAAAAGAAAATAAGTGATGTATTTATTATATGGAAGGATATCAAATTGTCATGATTTAGAGAATAAATGTACACCTAGGAAAAACAAAACATCGACTGAAACCTTGCCTCTTGTAACTAAGATTTTAGTAAAGTCAAAAATCAATTAGTTTTGCATAGCTATGACAGACAGCTTAAGTTAAATATGCGTGAATTTCCCTCTTCTCTTGAAACCCCATCAAAAATAAAATTAAAATGCATAAAAGCCCAAGAACCAAGAAACCTCAAGAGAAGACCACAACCGATAAAAGATGCCAATAAAATTTTAGAAACTGAAAAGCAGATAGATGAGTGGTAGCCAACCTAATAATCTGGAAAAAGCTAAACATTCAGTGTCTGTGATAGGGGAAGGGAGGGGACAAAGGTAGAGAAATTATTTAGTTAGGGAGAAATTGGTAAATGACCACAAAAAGTGGTTAAAATGGGTAAGGTTGAATATACTAATTATCCTAACTTGAACATCACATATTACACATAGGTATGAATGTTTAATGCTATACCACACAGCAACTATGTTTCCATAAAAATTAAAATAATAATTAAAAAAGAAATAAGCCAAATCACACCATAGAACTGCAAAAAAGTTTCAGGAATTGTACCTGTAAAAGGGATTATGGTAGTGCTGGTACTGTGATCCCATATACAGACCGGTTCCCGCTCACTGGCTGAGCGAGGCGCGGGAGCAACACCGAAGCTTGCGATCCCGTTGCCGGTCCCCGGTCCGGTACGGGGGCAACACTGAGGGTTGCAATCCGTTGCCGGACACGGAAAAAAGACAAAAAGACAAAAATAATAATAATAATAAAAAAAAATAAAGCCCTTAGAACCGCGCCCCTGACCACCATTATTAATCCATTCACTACTGCATGGTCCTACAATCCAATCACCTCTTCAAAGCCCCACCTTTCAATTAACATAATAGGATGTTCCCCCTCTTAACAGTCACAGTGGGGGCTAAGTTTCTAATACATAAAACTTGAGGAATACAATTCAAGCTTCAATGAGTTTGGGGGGGGGGAACATAATTCAATCCACTACAAATGCCTTCAAAATTCTTAAGGGAAATGATTTAAACCTAGAATTCTATACCCGGTGAAATTATCAATCAAATGTAAGGGTAGAATAATAGCGTTTTCACACTTACAAAATCTCAAAAATGTACTTCCCATGCTTTCTTTTTCAGCAGCTAATGGAGGATATGCTCCTCCAATATGAAAGAGTAAACCTTTAATGAGAAAGATATGGTCTCCAGAAAACAGGTGATCCTTTTCAGGAGAGAGACAAGGAGGATCATAGAATGCTAATGAAGGGAAGCCCCAGGAAGACAAGCATACAGTGGTCAGAGGCTCATCCAAGTAGGGAAGGTTCCAGGAGAGATGTTTCCAAGAAAAATATAAAATTTATATATCACATGATGTATCCAAACATATTAAAAGGAGATTTTACATCTCTGTAGGAAGTTTACAGGTGTGTTAGTGAAAGAAACAGTAAAAAATTAATAAAAAAACTAAAAAATGACACAAATATTAACTGAAGAAAAAAATCATGTTTTATAAGAAAGAAATTGTGAATAATACTTACATCATTGAAACAATATAAGCACATTTACTGAATTAGCAATCCTGTTAAAATACACTGGGATGATGGAAAAGGAGAAAAGTGTATATATGTTGGTATATGAGTTCTATGTGTGTGTTTCTGTGTGGCTGGGAAAGGAGTTGAAAGGGAGCTATATTGTTATTTGATATAGTTGAAAGTCAGTAAATAATTATTTGTATCTGAAAAAATCAAGAAATAGTTGTATATGCATATTATTATGTAAGACTATGAAGGTAAATACCAGAAGAAACAGATCAATGAATTGGAAGTGGTGGTCTCTAGGAGTGGTAAGCAGCGGATAGTGAGTCACAGGGCAAAGGACTGCTATTTTTCATTGTAAGCCTTATTTTATATAGTAAATACCAGAAGAAACAGATCAATGAATTGGAAGTGGTGGTCTCTAGGAGTGGTAAGCAGGGGATAGTGAGTCACAGGGCAAAGGACTGCTATTTTTCATTGTAAGCCTTATTTTATATAAAAAAAAATAATAAATGCCTGGTAAATAATAGGTGCCCAATATCTAGTGGCTACTATTTATTAAAAAAATCAGTAATTTCTTTATATATTAGAAATTGCAAGTTATATCCCTAAGTGAAAGAAAAAAGAATCTATTCACATTAATTACAAAAAACTATAAACATCTACTAATTACCCTAGCAAAAACTGTGTGGAATCTGTGAAGAAAAATATAAAACTCAACTGAGAAATATACAAACCTAAATAAATGTAGAGATATGTCACATGGGAAGAGAAGATGCCAATTCATCCCAAAATAGCTAATCATTTGAATGCAATCCCAATCAAAGTACCAATGGTCATTTTTTTGTCATAATTGACAAAAATTATTCTAAAGTTAGCCTGAAAGAATAAACAGGCAAGATCAATTTAAGAACATTCTGAAAAAAGAAGAATACGAGTGTAAAAACCATCAACATTAAATCATATAAAGTTCCAATAATTAAAAGCAATTTGCTAGTAAGACTCAGCAGATCAATGGAACAGAATGCATATCCCTAAAACAAAACCTAATATATGATAAAGAAACTATCCTAGAGGCAGTACAGTCTAGTGTAGAGTATGGATTTGGGGGGGCCGAGCCATGTGGGTTCAAGCCCTGGTTCTCTCACCTACTATCTATATAATCTTGCACAAATTGTTTAACCACTCTGTGCCTCGGTTTCCTCCTCTCTAAAATAAAAATAACAAACATACTCACCTGGGTGACAGGTAAAGCATTCAAAACAGAGCCAGGCACACAGCAAGTGCTATATAGGTACTTGCTATTATGATGTTTGCTATCACAAGTCAACAAGACCAGCTTCATGGGTTTGTGACCTGTGCAGTCACTCATGGCCCTTCTCTTAGAGTGGCCCACATCCTGGTTAAAGGCTCTGTTCCTGCCATCTTAAAATTCTTAAGAAGTATTGAACAAGAAGCCCCACATTTTCATTTTGCGCTGGGCCCTGCAAATTATGTAGCTGTGTAGGGAGTCCTGGAAGTCAATCAGAAAAAGGATGAATTATTCAACAAATGCTGTTGAGAAAACTGATATTCCAAGTTAGGTTCTCATTTCACTCCATGTGGCACACTAAAAACATAACTACACAGTTTAAATAAAAACTCCATGTTCTGAATTTGAATGGGAAGTACTGGTTTGAAAACATGATGAATTTTGTCTTTAAAAAGTGACAATAGGAGATGGGGCAAGATGGCAGACTAGAGGTGCCCAGTGCACAATCCTCCCAGAGAAAGGGACCACAGCAAGGAAAGGACAACTAAGTATGGGGGAGAACATTGAGGGAGAGCATGGAAGGTCAGGGAGAGCCTGGTGAGGATCCTGTGGAGCATGAAAACCAAGCAGGGTGGTGTAGAGGAGAAAGAGGCACATGGCTTCGGCCACCTCCATGTGTCCAAAATCAGAATAATCTGCCAAGAGGAATTCTCTTTTGTGGACGAAAGAATCTGTTCTTCTCAGCGGTAATCCTCCTCCTGCTCCTGACCCAACCCACCCCCACCACCTGCAGTTGCCTGTGCCATTGTCTAGTCCCAGAGCTATGGCCCTTCTCCCCACGCAGGAGTTCATCCTGCACAATGTACCCCACCATGCGGCCCATGTTGCAATGCAGCACCAGGCGCCTGCATGGCCCCACCTGCCAACCTGGGCCCAGCCATTAAGCAGGCCCTACCTTCTAGCCACCTAGCCACCATGGGCCCAGCCATCTAGCCACCCTTGCAGCCCCAACCACCCTGTTGGCTGTGTGGCCCCACCCGTCCACATGGGCCCTGCCATCTGGCTGCCTGTTCGGCCCCACTCACCTGTGTGGGCCCAGCCATAAAAGCACGAGCATGATCCCAACCACCCTGGCTACTCCTGTGGCCCCGCTTGCACATGTGGGCCCAGCCATCCAGCTCTGTGCAGCCCCAGCCATCCCTGCTGCCCACACGGCCTCCACCCTCTTGCATGGGCCCATATGTGCATGCAGTTCCAACTACAGACATAGCTGCTGGCATGTTTATCCCATGTTTATTGCAGCTCTATTTATAATAGCCAAGAGTTGGAACCAACCTAAATGTCCATCATCAGATAACTGGATAAGGGAAATGTGGTATAGTTACAGAATGGAATACTACTCTGCCATAAAAAAGAATGAAATGCTGCCATTCGCAACAAGTTGGAACCAACCTAAATGTCCATCATCAGATAACTGGATAAGGGAAATGTGGTATAGTTACACAATGGAATACTACTCTGCCATAAAAAAGAATGAAATGCTGCCATTCGCAGCAATGTGGATGAATTTAGAGAGAATTATGTCAAGTAAAATAAACCAGGCACAGAAAGTAAAATACCACAGGTCCTCACTCATAAGTGGGAGCTAAAAAAAAAAAGAAAGAAAGAAAGAAACAACAGTCACAATAATATGTTGAACTTTCAAAAGAAGACAATAGAACTGAGGTTACAAGACGTGGGAAAAGGGGAGGGGGGAGTTGGGTAAGGGAGGAATCAGTAAAGGGCCACGAATAACAGTAACATTGTATGATATTGAATATACTAATTATTCTGATTTGTGCATCACATATTGCACATAGATATTAATATGCAACTCTGTGCCCCACAGACATGTACAATCAATTGTTTCAATTTTTAAAAAAAGAAAGGAAAAAGTGATATGTATTTCAAAATACTGTTTACTGAATTGGCCTAGAAACAAGAACTCAATAGCAAAGAGCACTCCTAGCACCTGGATGTGGCCTTGTAATACAATTTCCCACTAGAAGAAACTACGGTTCCTTGGGAAAATGGCTGATTGCAAGTCATTCACAGAAAATGTACAAGATGAGACTTGTCAGGAGCCTTGAAAAGGAAATATACATGAACATTTTGTCATACCAGAAAACAAGTAAGTTAGCAAAGACTATGTGTTTGTGTCCATTAGAAGATCTTCCCACTCACCAAAGATGGGACGGACAGTTGGAGCATCGATAAGAACAATAACCACACTAGGTAGAAACATATTGTATATGTTTAAATGCATGAGTTCATAATGTTATTGAAAAAAGAAAAAACTTAATGGTCATCCGAAAGATTATTATTTTGAAAACTGAAACACAGAACAAAAAATCAAAGCATTTATCTTGCCATTGGTATATGAAATGAACTTCTGGGTAACCAAATAATTGATGAAAGTAAGTTTCCCTTTGTAGAAAAATTCCAGCTAACAGACGAAGAAGAAAAGAAGATTACCACTATTTTACAACCCCTGATGATATAATAAATCTAAGCAGTGATCATCAGTGGCCCCTAATATCACAAAACTAACCGTACATTAAATACCATCCAATGGAAGTTAAAACACTGCCTGAATCTTATCAAGCTTTCAGATCTAACTACCAATCAACCTCAAATACAGGGAACAGAAGAATATGTTAAATAACATCTTTGGGATGCAATCAGCAAAATCCAGACTATAGGAAACCCTCTGGAAAAATGACCTGGTTTCTTCAAGTAATAAATGGTAAGGTAAATATAGGAGAGGGAGAGGAAACCTATAGTGTATATGAAAGAGACAGCAATCAATTGTAGTGTATTGGATCCTGATCCAAACATACTGTTAGAAAAAACATGAGACAGAGAAATTTGAACATTGACTAGGTTTATTAAATATAAAGATATTAAAGAAGTATTGATAGTATTTCTGGCTGTGGCAATGCTGTTATAGTTATATTTTTAAGATGTATTGTCTTTTAGAGATACATATGGAAATATTTACAGATAAAATGAGATGATGCCTGAGATTTGCATCAAGTAATCAAGGGGAGAAAGTGGATGGGGGTATAGATAGAACAAGAGTGATCATGAATTGAAACTGGAGGAGTTTGTTATTTTTATTTGTGTTTAAGATTTTCCAGCAAAAGCTTAAAAATATATCCAGTTTTAAAAAGTTTATTTGTAAAAAGACGTTTAAACTCTGCAAAGTATTCAGGTCCCCGTATGGGCTAGGTGCCAAAAATAAATAAATAAATAAGCAAACAAACAAACTATACAAAAACACAGGTAAATATTTAACTGATCTGAATATGAATGACTTTCTGAGCAATAAAGTAAGTGAATAATATACCAAGAAAAGACTACTACTTTTAACTAAAATAAAAACTAAAAGTGTGTGTGTTTAAAATGTCATAATATTAAAAGATAAGCACTTAAAAGTATTTGCAACTTAGGACAAATAAAAGGTTCAAATCTTAATACACAACGAAGTTAATAATAATGGCTAACATATTGTGCTTATAATGCACTAATCTTGTAAGCACTTAAGTTCTTATAAAATAGAAAAAGTACTAATATCCCATGGTATAATAGGTAATTCATAGAAAAATTCAATTAATTAGTAAACAAATACTTATTTGACTTCCCAATAATTAAATAATTGCAATTTTAATTGTACTAAGATTTTAATATAAAAAAAGTGAAGATGGTAGTTAATGATTAATAGCTGTTGTTGATGGTGCAGTGAAATGGCCAATTTCTTACATTGAGATTACATTACATACAATTTAATGTAAGAAATTAACAACTATGTAAGTTGGAAAAAAGTGTAAGTTGGAAAAATCTTTCTAGATAGCAACTCAGCAATATGAATTGAGTCTTGAAACCATTTATTCCTTCAACCCTAGTAGTACCCTTTCAGGAATTTATAATATTGACATAATAAAAGATGCATGTGAGGATGTACATGCTAGGAGGTTCATCAGAGTTTTGTTTGTAATAAAGAAAAATTAGAAGCAACCTAATTTCCGAAAAGAAAAAAAAAGAACCGCCACTGGCTCCTATCGCACACTGCAGAGGCCAGACACCAGCTCACCCACTGACATGCCTTGGACTAACCACAACCATTTGCCCCTAATCCTGCTCTCCCACTTAGACCAGGTAGGGCAAAAGTTTCATGATCCCCAATAGGCAGGGCCAATGCCCCTTTTCAGCAAAGAAGCAGCTACAGAAGATGGACCATAGTCCCTCTACAACCCATATTTATGAGGAATCAAATCTCTCAGGGGGAAAATGTAGTAGGAAGTTAGAAAAAGACAAGAGCAAAAAGAGGAAATCTGGTTCTTTGCGAGTGGGAAAACCGGATGTAGGCATGCTCCCGAGTAAAAACAGCCACAGGAGACAAAGACAGATAGGGAGCTCTGCCCCCACTTTGGGCACCATTTGGTTGGACCAATGAGCTCCCACCAGCTAAGGTGCCAATCAGCAGAGTCTACCAGGGCTCAACCAATGACCAAATGACACGAATCCAGCTAAAAGGAATTAAACCCCTGGGAACGTACCTGTTGGTGCTCTTGAGCCACTCTCTCTCACTCGAGCCTGCTCCATCCTCACTGGAGTATATTCTCTCTTTTCTAAATAAAACTGCTCTTTGATTTTCACCTCTGGCATGTCACGTCCAGTCCTTTGCTTGAGACACTAAGAACCTGGTCTTAGCTAGCAGAACCTGCAATTTCCTCAGTTTACCTTAACATCTTGAATAAATTATAGTACATCAGTATCTTGGAATATAGGGAACCATTAAAACCATGTTTTGAGGGCCAGCCTGTGGCTCACTTGGGAGAGTGTGGAGCCTATAACATGAAGGCCACGGGTTCGGATCCCTATTCAGGGATGGCCTGTTAGCTCACTTGGGAGAGCATGGTGCTGACAACACCAGATCAGGGGTTAAGATCCCCTTACCAGTCATCTTTTAAAAACAAACAAACAAACAAACAAAAATCATGTTTTGGAATGGAAAATAACCCATCAACAGGTGAATGGATACTTTAATTATGGAGAAGTAATTGTGATGTAATGGAATACTAGTCAGCAACAAAAAGGAATGAATGAATTGCTAATACATACAACAACATGACTAATTCTTAAAATATTATGGAGAGAGGGCAAAAAAAAAAAAGAGAGAGAGAGAGAATGTACTGTTTGGGACTATTTATATGGGATTCTAGAACAAGTAAAACTTACCTGTGGCTAAAGAAGTCAGATTAGTGATTGCCTCTGAGACAAGTTCGGGGATTGACTTAGAAGGGACCTGCGGGAACTTTCTGTGATGATGGAAATGTTCTATATCTCAATGGGGTGTGCATTAATTAAGTGTATCTGTTTGTCATCCTCATCCCTTTTATCTACTTAATTTCTGCTCCAACTTCATGTAAGATCTGGCCTTTGGCTCTATGTAAATTAGACCTCAAAAAATTATATTTCCCAAGAACATTTAATAAAATAGACAAAATATTCACCTCACAATCTTAATTGGAAAAAAGAGCCATGATACAATGCTATGTATACAGTATAGTTCTAATTATGTAAAAGAAAAGGCCTGTATAAAAGTAGAGATGCACAGATAGGAGTGTCAAAAAGGATGTATGCCAATGTACATGTACAGCTTTTATAATTAGAAACAACAGTAAATATTCTTGCAACCTCACTTTATACCAAATTCCCTTTTTCTCTTTACATTCTAGCATTGGCCTACTTTCAGTTCCTCAAATACATAATTTGCATTTGCTATGTCTTAATGACCACCACCCCCTCATTCCCTTCAGCTACTTAATTCCTGCTGAGCCTTCCGCTCTCACATCAATCTTGACCTCCTCGGTGAAGACCTTCTTCACTCTCCCTGACTCAAGGTTAAGCCATCTGTTGCTTCAGACTGGGTCAAACACCTTATGCCTCTTCTTTGTGGCATTTAAGAATTGTAATTTGTCATTTCTTTGCATGTACCACAAGTTAGCAAACTGCAAGGGTAAGGGCGTAGTCCTCCAGACTACCAAGTGTGCCCAAGACTCCTAACACCAACTGCATATTTGGGCATTTCCCAAAAGCACTCTCACATTCAATAATTTGCTAGAAAAACTCAAAGAACTCAATGAAACCTATTATACTCATGGTTACATTTATTACAGGGAAAGGGTACAAATTAGAATCAGCCAAAGAAAGAGGGCAGAGTCTGGAAGGTTTCCAAATGTGAAGCTTTTGCTCTCCTCAGGATGCCTTACCTCTCTAGCATCTATGTGTGATAGTGCCCATGGAATATTGTTCATAAAGGAAGCTCATCTGAGCTCTAGTGTTCAAAGTTTTTATTGAGGCTTCAGTATGCAGGTATGATTGATTGATTGATTGATTGGCCATTGGTTGAACTCAGTCTCTAAATCATATGGTTGGTCTTTCTGGATTTCTGGCTATGGCCAGCTTCCACCCTAAGACTATTGAGTGAGTCACCTCATTAGCATAAATGATCAGCATGGTTCCAAGGGCTCACCGTAAGTAACAAACACAGTCCTATCATTCAGGAAATTCCAAGGGTTTAGAGGTTACCTCCCAGGAGTCAGGACAAAGACCAGACCTCTTTTTGAGTGGGACAAAATTATTACTACACAGCATGGTTATGTGAATAATGTCTTCCCTTCACCCCCATCCAGACTCTGAGCTCCAAAAGGGCATGGCTCACGTCTCTGGTTTTGCTCCCAGTTTTATCCCTAGCACCTAGCATAGTGGTTGGCAAATGTTGAGTCTGCATAACATGGACTTGGGAGCCAGGGAATCTGATTCTGGATCTTGGCTCTTCTCTTCACTAATTGGGTGACTCTAGACAAGTTACTTAACTTCTTGTTGCCTAATTGACTTTATCTGAAAATTTGGGGTAATGATATTACCTGTCTCAGAAGTCGAAATGAGGGTTAAATGAATGAACATCAGTCAAAGTCTCAGAATAGTGCCTGGCACAGCATAAAAGCTACAAAAATATTTAATATTATTAAGTGCTCAATAAATAACTACTGATGAAATAAGTGTCTGGCACATGAAAGGTGCTTATTAAATATTTATTGAAAGAATAGAAAATAAGATTTTCTTTTTTAGTAGATTTTCCTATTTATATAGTACCTGATGTGCTGTTTTGACATGTCACTAACTATTCTAAATATTGTAGCTCAGTAATACGCTTAAGAAAAGTACTGGCCGGCCCGGTGGCGCACTGCTACAGTGCGCCGCTTGGGAAGTGCAGCGGCGCTCCCGCCGAGGGTTCGGCTCCCACATACAGACCGGTTCCCGCTCACTGGCTGAGCGAGGGGCGGGCGCGGCACCGAGCGTTGCGATCCCGTTCCCAGTCCCGGTCCGGTACGGGCGCAACACTGAGGGTTGCGGTCCATTGCCGGACACGAAAAAAAAAAAAAGAAAAGTACAAAAAATTTTCAGAGTCTTTTCACCTCTCCAGCAGACAGTGCCCTCAACCATAGAGAAAGGAATTGAATTAGACAGGGTCCAAGATCTCTTCCAACTCCAACAACATGTTATTTGTCCTTAGGAAACAAACTAGATATAACAACAGAGAAGACCATTTTACATGGAGGCATGAAAGCTTTGAAAGTGTAAGTTTCCATTTAAAAAACAAAAAAGGAACAAGGAGTATTCAGCTGATTACAAAATTTCATCTTTAATATGTGACATCAGAGGTTTGAATAGTGTCAGTGAATGTTTATTAATTTGATGGGATTTGACTCCCCAGTAGACTATAGACAAAGGTCACAAAAAATTTATTTTAATCTGTGAGAAATGGCTAATTTTATATTGGCCCTTAAACTGGCCTAAAGTGAACTTCTAGAAGGTGATTGATAATAGAATTAGTAATATCTCCAAACAAGAGATTCAACACCTTCAAATAATATTCCTTGCAGTTAGAAAAAAAATCAACTTTTTCAAACATTCTTTTTAGTTACAAAGTAATGCATATACATTTAAATACAATAATCAAATGTTTTATAATTGACTTTTTTATTATTATTAAGCAATTATCGAATTATTTAATAATAAAAAGTAAATATGTTCCAAACACTCTTTCAACCATGTTTACTTTCCAAAGGTCGTAAATGTTTACAATTCGTTCCACATATTTCTATGCACATACACTCAATAAAAAGTATGTATACATGCACCTGTTACTAACAATCTTTGTAAAGTGTTACTGTTTTTTTGCTATTTTAGTGTTACCACAGGCAGTCACCCAGTTTGAAGAATTGGTTGGTATGGCAGAGGCCCTGCTTAAGGGTGGAGGAACCATGTCTACCTCTGCGTCCACCCTCTGGAGAGCAACAAACAACTCCTCACCAGATTCATTTGCTTCAACATGCAGTAATTCCAATTCTAATTCCAGTTCGCCAACTTCCTTGAAGGCTGAGGAAGAGCATCATACTGACGAGAAACAGGTCAGTTGGAATACCTACCCTATCATTCTCTGGAAATACAAAAATTTTAAAAAGGGTAGAAAATGATCATTGTTTTATCAGATAACTTTAGGTAAGTTTAGGTTACAACCATAATATTCTTATTGCATAAAACTATCTTCTTTTTACAATGAAAACTAATATTTATGAAACAAACACCCACTTTAGAAAACTAAAGGCAAATTGTGGACAAAAATGGAGTTATTAAACTATTTTTAAACCAGTGACAGAAAGATACCTATGCATTAAGGATTACGAAATTTCATATCATTGAGAGAAGATAAATTTCAGCCTCAGCATGCTGGCTAAACACAATTCTTTTTCTGTTTTCCCATTTCTCTTACTCAAGAAATAGAAGCTAAAAATCAAGACTTGTGTTAGAATCAGATGTCAGCCTTGGAAAATACACCTTTAAAACTGATAATTAAATTCTAACGATCTAACATTCAGAATATTTGAATCAGTGTATCGGGGTCCTATCACTATGTAACAGATTACCACAAATTTAGTGATTTCAAATAATGCAAATTTATTTATTTATTTATTTATTTATTTATTTTTTCCTTTTTGT